>NC_134959.1:13054916-13144916 GCF_965638725.1 Aptenodytes patagonicus
TACTGCAGAAGAGAGACTTGATAGCACTTGACGGAAAAGGATTATATTTTTTTTAAGTGTGGCATTTTGTTTCAAGTATTTAGTATTTTAGAGTTTCCTTGTCATTGAACTTGCTCTTCATCTCTACTGTAATGTTTCCTTTTATGCTTTGCTGATGTCCAGTTTTACTTCATAGAAATAGCTTATTGAGTAAAGCATAATTGTACTTTGTAAAATGCTCATCTTGTATCACTTCTTTTAGAGATCAGACATTTCCTTTTCCCATAAGGTCTAAAGATCTGTAAGTTGACATAATTCTGCACAAATCACTCTGGTAGTGTAACTTAGACTGTCCAAATTCCCCTTGGACTGTGGCCTCTGTAACTGTGCCATCACTCACTTAATGTCACCTTATCTTTAAATAAGTTTAACCAGAAGGGACTTGTTCAACTCACCACCTCTTGAGTAACGTGAATTATTTATATGATCTTCATATGTGTTCGTTAAGCTATATACAGTAAGCCTAAGTGTAACTGTTTATTCTGTTCATCCATAAGTGTGTTACCCCAAGCTTTGAACTCAGGCTAACCGCAATAAAAATATCTCTTTTTTGCTGTTCTTTGATGGAAATCAACATAATTTTTTCATGTTGGACAATGGCAGCAGTGTTGTCTCAGACAGGCACATTACTACGGGAATGCGTAAAGAGACATGTCACATGTTCAGTGTTGTTGTGTTGCCACTTTCCAGACCACCTTCCCCTACTGCTTTGCAGAGCTGAATGTACAGGAAACTGTATACCACCATGTCTTACAATGTAAATATGCCACTGTGATGGCTACTGTGGAAGTGATGATTAGAATAGTCCTTTTTTATCAATTCATACTTTGCTTGAGGAGTTATTAAGTGCTCTTTGTCTGTAGAGGAATGTTAAGCATTGTGAAATAAGAATTCTGTAAAGCAGTCCTATTAGCTACTTAAAAGGACCTCAGTTAAAGTGAAAATAAACTGAAACAAACACACTGAAACGCAGTACTATAATGGATTCTCAAAAAAAAGACCAACTAGTGAAAATTGCATTGAAAGCGCCATGTATTTATAGGTGATGCTAGAGAGTTATACACGTGGTCTGTTTAGAGGCAACATTTTTGGTGGAAGACAGTTGCACCAGTACTAGTCTAAAATCTTTTTAGACATCCCCCCCTTTTAAGGGGATGGAAACAATAATTTTTCTAACTTACACTAGTAAGCTTTGGTTTTCTTTAGTGCCTCTGCTTTCCATTTGAAATTTGTCCAGAACAGCAGTGTTTACACATGTCCTGTTAGAAGTAATGCCAGAGGGGCCTCAAAGGCATGAGGCTTGTTCCATTCTTCTTTGGTTGATTTTCCTCAAACATAAGATATTTTAACACCTCCGTAGATCATAGGATGAATAGAGTCTACAGAATCAAACATTGTACCTCTTTCAGCATTAAGTGGGCTCAGGTTAGAACTTGCTTAATTTATGAGCTGTGAGGCAGCCATGAAACTATGGATAGGCATATTGTTAGAACAGATTTCATTTTTCAGAAATAAGAGAATTTTATTCAGTTTGGTGGTTTTTTTTCCCCAGAACTAAGAGAGATTTTTTCTGTTCTTTTCTGGTTTTTTACCAGAACTAATTTTTTCTTCTTTTTTTTCTTGGGGGTTTCTCCCCTGCCCCGCTTTCTCTGGAATGCTTGTATCTTCTCGTGTACAGTGGGTTTCATCCTTGGCAAAGCAGCTTCATACGTTTCATGGTTTTCTGCTCTTCTGAACTGGAACATGTTCTTGTGTGCTGTTAAGAGCACATAGCTTTGGAGGATCTGCAAAAGACAAGATATTTCGTGCATCCCTTTCTGAGGTCTATTTCTGACAGTCCCTTGAAACCAATTCAAAACTCTCCCTAATTATAATAGGACAGGTTTGTGTCTGCTTTCAGTCAATAAAGCTTTGTTCTGCCTCAGGGATTTTACTTGTACCTGATTATATAATGGAGGATAGGAGAAGCAGGCAATAGTAATTTTAATCCCTGATACAAAGAGATTGATTGAAAGGAAGGAATGTGAATATGGTACCGCTAAAGGAAACATTCTACACTGAGAAGTTCTGCTGGGTGGGACACTGAGCTCCCCCTCTATTTTCCCTTTTTTAAATGTTTTGGGCTTTGATATTGGACAAAAAGACAGCATGTTTTAAATGGTAGCCCTCCTTTATTCAGAAAGCTGTAGTACATTGCAGGAAGCATCCAACACATGGTGTGCAGCTCCGGGGTGAAGGCTGTCAGTACCAGCAGCAAGTACTGCTCGGACCAGCTCAGTACTCCTGGTGCACAGACCCAGGTGTCCTGGAAGCTGGGAAATGTCAAGGTCAAGCAAACAGCTGTCTACTGAGTTTAGTGATATGTGGAAGTGGAGGAGGTTTGGGTCAGACTGGACCTTCTGCCTTTTCAGGCTCTGGCAATAATTAAGAGTATCGCTTTTGGTACTTCAAACACTGCCTCCGTAGTGGGTGATACAGCAAATGGCCTGCGATGGGAATTTAATCAGATGCAACAGAGGGGAGGGTAGGAGTGGCCTAAACAGAAAAACTGGTTGGAAAAAAACCCAAAATAAAACCATTCAATACTATATTGACACAAGCCTGGTTTTTGTGATCCCTATTTTTCACTTTATAGCTTTCTTCAGATATTTAGTTCTAGACTTAGAAGCTTGAGGTTTCCTTCTATCAAAGCAGTGTTGAAAACCTGACACTTACATATAAAGTCTTAAACACAGCATGGTAATTATTTTTCTGTTAACACAGAGTATATCTTTTAATTTTTTGATAATTTTTCTAAAAATAATGAAAATTATATTGGAACTTAGGAAACTTAGAATTTTTCGTGATAAAACTGTTCCAGAAGCCAATGTTTTCAGAGAAAACAACTCTAGCTCTGCATCCTGTGATGAATGGTTGGTTATCCCATTGTCAGGTCTGGGTCTAAAAATTAAAATAAAAAGGGTTATAGTAGGGAGGAAGGGGAACTACGTTTAGATATTGAGGTTTATGGTTTTATTGTGCAGCTCTAAAAGTAAGGAGTTTTTAATGCTTACAGAGAAATTAATTTCTCAGGGTACTCAACTTACAAAGTGATAACAACAGATCAGCCTTACAAGCGCTCCTCAAGACTCAGTTCTGCAACCCATAGCTTAGAGTCAAGAGTGGGAAACCAGCAGCAATAAAGAAGCAAAAGCATTCTCCTTACTTTTTGTATCTGGGTCATCTTAATTGATCCCAGCAGACTTCCTCATTGCTGGACTACCTCAATCAACCCACCTACATCCTCACCTGGAGGAACTTGTCTCTTTTCCTAGCAGCTGAGGCAATACCTTTGGGGAAGAAAAGGTTTCCTCTATTGCTCCAGGGAAGATTTTTTAACCTCATCGTTGCCATATACATTGCTGGGCAGTCACCATCACAAACAAATGACAAGCCAATACTTATACCTCCCAACCCACCATATGCTCATTTATACTCCTAGAAAGGAAGTTGTGTACTCTACAGCTGGACTAGATATTTTCAGTAGCTATATATTTAATTGGTTTCCTTACTGTTTCATGCACTTAGCTCAGTCTTTAATGTCTTTCTGAAAAATTTGGTTAGCAAGAGCAATAACTACAATGCCTTTAAAATAGGTACAGTTTTAAAATATGGACTGCTGGTCTGAACTGATTGAACCTTTGCTGAAACAGACAAAAAAATCACTCTTAACCTTAACAGTAAACGTTGAGGTTAGAAAAAGTTTTGTACAGTTGTGGTAGAACTTGTTTGTGTGTGATGTTACATATTTCCAGGTGGAAGAAATACCACAAAAAATCCTAAAGCCATTTAATAAGCATAGTATCTTTTGCAGTATTTTAGCCAAGTATCTAAAATCAGGAAGCATTAAAATCTCATTAAGAAAGACCACTTGTGTACAATTTTTACTTTCAGGTCTGGATGTTTAAGTGAAATTCAGATGAGTTGTATCTAAACTTGTAGGTGGTTTGTTTTTACTTGTAGGTAAACTTTTCCAAGCATTTTTAGTTTTATTATTGAAAATGCCTTACCATTTTCTTTTCATAATAATCCACATTATTTAGTGGCTCCGAATGATCATGAAAGATTCATTTATTTGTTTTGCACAGCTATAACTTTCTTCTGTATCTTTACATTCCATAATAATCTCATAAGAGTTTTTACATCTGTGTATATACCTGACATGATGGTGATATCCTCTTTAGGTGAAAAGGAATAACTGTGGAAACTGGTTGCTCTCTTAACTTTCAGTTTTCCTCTCAGACTTATTTGGAAATGGCAAAAAGTGATTACCACCTAAAAAAAATTTGGTGCTCTAAATGTGACCTTGTTTCACCCCTTTCTGATGTCTTTCCTCACCTATTGCATCTATTCCTGAAATATCAGAATACAGATGTGATAACATTCAGATTACATCTGCTGAAGTCAGAGCATTTGAATAATTTCAAATTAAGGATAGTGACTTATCGTGTCCTTAGTCTAGTGGTCCTCAAATACAAACTTGTTCAACTGTCATGATGTAACGCCATACTACAGGCTGGACTTGCATACTATGAAAAAAAGTCTGTAGTAGTGCTGTCTGTAGGAGTGCTGTTCTGAGTATTATACTGCTCTTGTGTTCTTCCTTTCTTTTTTTTTTTTATTTTTATCAGTGGAGCTAGTAGTGAAACTAAAGACTAAGAAATAAAGTATGCTTTTAGCAGTATCTCACATGCAACCGTATGATACTCTCTCCACTAAAACCAGTCTTACTGTTTGGGGGTTTTTTGTTATCAATGTTTCAGGTGTTCACTTTTCTCCAGAGCACTCCTATACAAGATGTTCAAGCAGCCTGTGCAGTTTAAGGGAGCTTGCTGAGTGTTGCCAGCAATATTCAGCACCAGAGGGAAGGGAACTGAGCAGTGCATCCTGCCACACACAGGGCAGCAGCTGGACTGGATGGACCACTCAGTCCTAGCTGTGCAACCAGTAACTGCAGCCAGTAAGTATTCTTTCTCTAGCTTCCTTGGCACTTCTAACATCTGCAAGTTTAATCCATTCATATAAAATGTTAAGGGTGTGCATTCTTCTGCTTCCCATAGCTGCACAGCTCCCACATGAGTCATTTACACTCACCTAGTTAAGATGAAAAAAATCTTAATATTGTTCTTATCAGTTACCGTGATGCTAAAGAGCAGAGCTTAGGATTTGTCAGAAAGGGGTACCTGTGTTTTTGTTGTTTCTGCCTCCAGTTAAGCTTTAACATTTTTGTGTAGATAAGCTTTAACTTCTTTGTGTTTTTGAAGTCTATTTAGTATAGTGAGCTTGGTTTCATACTACTAACAGTTCAGGCAGCAATCCTGTTGAAAAGATGAAAGGCAGAAACAATCATAGCTTTTGAGTCATCATAGCTTTTAAGTGATGTAGCCAGCTTCTTGCTTCAACCAAGATGACACTCAAAGCCAGTAAAAGCTTCAGGAAAAAATGCATTGTGGACACCTATCCTGAGCGTAGAAAAGAACTGTGACGCTCACTAATGCTGCCTGCTTGCAACACTTAGCCTGTGAATGGTTACTGAAACTGAAAACTCACAATTCCACATCTGATGCATTGACCTCCTGGAAAACAGTAAATTCTGACCTGCATTAGAAAGCTGAAAACTGATTGTGTGTGACAAATCTGTTAAAAGTACAATTTGAGATTTGGTGGGTAATTCTACAATCAGTGAAATGAAACAAAGGCTTGGTACTAAGCTTAACTATCCATTGGAGGAACAAGGAGCCACATCTCCCTGCATCTTAATTTGAATAGCAAAAATAAAGGAAAGCAGTGAGAGACAATTACATGTGGAATCAACTTTTAAGAGGTAATCTTAAAAATGGAAATACAAGGTTGACTTGAGACTTCAGCAGCAGATCTGCATTATTCCATCAAGTTACTGATACAGTTGGTTTAGTTTGTTTATGTCATATTAAATTGTGTTTTTATAGCTGATTAACAGAGGACAGTATAGAAGGTAGTCTGTTCTAGCAAATGGCCTCAGAACCCGTTTATAGTTATAAAATCTCTATAGCCCAATGAGAA
Source organism: Aptenodytes patagonicus (assembly GCF_965638725.1). Lineage (NCBI taxonomy): Eukaryota > Metazoa > Chordata > Aves > Sphenisciformes > Spheniscidae > Aptenodytes > Aptenodytes patagonicus. The sequence continues at coordinate 13,061,037 of NC_134959.1, forward strand.
AAAAAGGAATTGGTTTAAAGCATGTAAGAGAAGTATGTTTCTGATAATTCTGTGTCCGCCATAGAACAGCAAGCTGTCCTTGCTTGCTTTCTTCTAATGTCCACCAATAGAGTAGGTCTTCAAAGCTCTTCATTCAAGTCCTGTCCACACTAACACGGGGAATAGGTGCCAACCTGCAAATACTGTACAAACTGCTTGCCCTACTTAATTTTATTTTCATTCTTTAATGGCAATTTATAAGCAAGTCTTATAGGAAGATACTGTATTTTACTCCATATTTAACTTTCTAAAGGGTTTCTCATTTCCCTTTCTTTTCAATATATGTTTAAAATATCCTGTCTAGAAATTATCCGGTACTGCTGGTATTTCATTCTACTGAACTATTGTTTTCATTTTGAGAGTCATCTTTTCCTTTCTTTTGAAATAAGACCTAGACTAAATACTAAAATTCTTTCACTGCATATTATGGCTGAGTGCACTAAAATATAAAAACCTTGATTTAAGTATTTTTGTATTCAAAGATCATAGGCAAGTGTTCATTTGAAGGTTCAGTGGCATTTTGAAATGAGAACATCATATATAAAGATGTCAGAGATGGAGCCTCCCACAGTGAGGTTGAAAGAAAAAGAAGAACAGAATGAATAGAAGAATTTCTAGGTTCCAAGGAATTTTAACATCTCATTACTTTAGATTATTCTACATATAATTTTCCAATATTTTGTATTACAGACTTTGAATGTATTGGTTAAAATTACTTCATGCCTGACATCAATTTAGTCTTATTCATTATCTCCTTTAAATAAAACCTTAAAAATAGCTGGTTTCAGTAAGTGAGCAATTTTCTGATAGATGCAGATTCTTCAACATTTCCAAAGTGAACTTGCTGTAAATGAAAACAGAAAGACTAGGAGGTAGCAGTCCCTCAGCGTTTCTTGAGCAATCTAGTATTATATGAATTTAAGTAGTTATAGTTTTTACTATGTTTTATTGCAGTTTATACTATATGTTATTGCATTCAAGATTTTTATAACCCTACAATTAAAGCTTTAGTTACCTAACTAAGCAATTCTGACTTTCTTTGTCTAATGACAATGATTGTGATATTATCATTGGTATGTATAGTCAGTGCTTTGATCACTGTTCATATGTCTTTGGTAATCTAACAAACTGTGTGATAGAACTGTGGTTGCCTGAGGTAGGACTGGATTTTGAGCACAAGTGGAAGTACCTCTATATTTGGTCTAGTAGCTATCTTGAGCTATACCTAATAGTGAAACTGAGGTCACCGATGACCTTATCAGCCACATCTCGTCTTAAAATTTGTGCCCATTTCCATTTCTCACTTCTATGACACAGCTGTAATATGGCTGTAATCAAATGAGACATCAAATGAATGTCTTAACTATATATATTCTTCATTATCTCAACTTTTTAAAACCATCCCATATGCTTTCTACCTTTGTCCTAGTGTTTTAAAATTGTAATACTTGTGATCTTTAAAAGTTAGAAAGCAACTTCCATATCTTTTCTAGATATCTAAATTAAGTAAATATTAAGTAAATATGTAAAGTCTTAGAGCCGGTGTGCTGGTTTTGACTGAGATAATTTTCTTCATAGTAGTTAGTATGAGGCTGTGTTTTGGATTTGGGCTGGAAACAGTGCTGATAACACAGGGATGTTTCAGTTACTGCTGAGCAGTGCTTACACAGAGTCGAGGCCTTTTCTGCCTCTCACACCACCCCACCAGCGAGCAGGCTGGGGGTGCACGAGAAGCTGGGAGGGGACACAGCTGGGACAGCTGACCCCAACTGACCAAAGGGATATTCCACACCATATGGCGTCATGCTCAGCATATAAAGCTGGGGAAGAAGAAGGAAGGGGGGCGATGTTCGGAGTGATGGCGTTTGTCTTCCCAAGTCACCGTTACGCGTGATGGAGCCCTGCTTTCCTGGAGATGGCTGAACACCTGCCTGCCCATGGGAAGGAGTGAATGGATGTCTTGTTTTGCTTTGCTTGTGCGTGCAGCTTTTGCTTTCCCTATTGAACTGTCTTTATCTCAACCCACGAGTTTTCTCACTTTTACCCTTCCGATTCTCTCCCCCATCCCGCTGTGGGGGGAGTGAGCGAGCGGCTGTGTGGGGCTTAGTTGCCAGCTGGGGTTAAACCACAACAGCCGGTTATCATATAATCACACATCCCAAAACACCTATTGAAAATACCAAATATATAACTACCTGCATTTATTTAAGACAAATACATCCATTGTTTACTATGCAACCCTGTTTATATTTGAAAGAGCTTATAAAACAATGAGTTAAACCCACAGGATCCCTTCTGACAGTGGAATTAAATATTCCAGTTGTTTTATATTGCTGTTTCTGTTTCTTATGCTATTTGGGGTTGTTTCCTAATGCTTGAGAGAAACTTTCTGTTCTAGATACACCAGAATGCCACTCCATCTCCATTGCAAGGGAGTGCTTGGAGCTGAATGGAGGAGCAAAAGGGAGGAAGGAGGTCTTAGAGTACAGAACTGCCTTCCATTTTCTTTTAAGTCTGCTAGGAAAAAAATGAGATGGTATCCTGTGAAGGATATCAGGCAGAGTTTCCTTCTGTTAATATGGTGAAGCACTGGAAGAAGGTCCCTAGAAAGTATTTACATTGTCTCGTCCCAAAGAGATTTTAAGAACAGGTTCAATAACGTCTATCTTAGTGAGGAGTAGAGGTGAGATCCTCCCACAGTGCAGATGGTTGAATAGAGAGGAGGTCCTTAGAAATAATGGTCCTTTTGACACAATGAGAAATTTGGTGTCTGGTAACACATGAGAAATTTTGAGACTTGATATTTATCCATCAGTTAAAAAATATTTGGGAAGCCTTGCTCTAGATGGTCCTTCCAACTCACCATTTCAGCCACATTTTGATACCTGCCTGGCCTGCTTCAAATACAACTAATTTACAGTGGCACTAGTGCAAGACACCAGCCATGCTCATAGAGAGATCTTTGCTCCTTTTCTTTCCTTTACTCTTAGAGAGCAGATTTATTTTCTTGGTGGAAGCAGGGGTTGGATAGATGGGCTCTTTGCTTTCTCAGATAAATGGTGGGTGAGAAAAAGAGGAGGCTTCCGTCTCACTGGGAAACACTGCAACACCTGACTGGCTCCTGAGGAAAGATCCCTCTTCAGCAGACTTTCTGTGCCTTGGGCAGAGGTGAATCAGAGCAAAAGCAAGCGCCTAGGGCAGGGCTGCAGGGTTCCCCCTGCCAGCACCCTCTGGCTGCCCATCTCTGCCTGCCAGTTGGGAATGTCTGTGCTCTGCAGTCGAAGGACGTATGCTGGGACCCTTTGGTAGCTCAGTAGCGCACCAGACCAGAGGGAAGAAAGGAGGGAATGAGCTATTTTAAAGGAAACTCACTGAAAAAGCCTGACAGGGGAAAAAAAAATCAGATGCAAAAGAGAAATACAATCTGAAAGAGTGAGAATGGACTAAAATTGTCAGTGAGTAGTTTAGTCTCAGAGAGTCCCACAAAAAACTCATGCCTTGGCACCTGAAAGCTGAGGCAGTCACTCACAACACTGCAAACCTAATGTAAAAATGAAGCCTTTCCAAACCAGTAGCATTTCAAAACCTTCTCCTGTCTTGTACAGTACTTTTTTCCTCCTCCTCTTCTACTAGCTTCTGAACAGAGTTTTGCTTGCTTATTATAGGCAGTGTTGCCAGTTCTGACAATTTTATCATGAACTTTGAGGTATTTGATGCTTTATTTAAACCCTCAGTTCCTGCAAATGCAAAAAGAATTTTTTTAAAGGTAAAACAAAACTTTCTAGGTCTCATGATTATGTAGGAAGCTTGAAAGTGTGATCCCAAAAATATACCTTACGACTTAATCCCGCAACATTCAGAAGTCATCATGTGAATAGAACTGAAGTGTGCTGGGGATTTCTATTTCTTGTTTCTTGGATTTTTTTCTAATCTCATAGTTATTACGCCTCTTTTCAGATTTTGGGAAATCCAGTTGATGATCTGTCAAAGTTTGGAGCAGTGCATATACTGAATGAAGGTTATAATATTTCTACTACAGCTTCAAGCCCTAGTGAAAAAAGAGCATAGGGACTTCTCCCTGGAACCAGCGGTAAGATATTTGGCATCTCCTGGCTAACGCTCTCCAGTATATCAAACAAAGAAAAAACAGAAAAGAAACTAAAAGCCATAGAGCAATTACTTCTTAAAACTTGCCATTTGCTTTAGATGCCTACAGTATTTTCCTCTTAGACCACTTGGTAGAATCTCCTGTGTTCGGTAGAAACTTTACAAAAAGTTTGTTTGATGTTTTAAAATCTTTGGCTTATTTAATAAACGAAAAACATGCGGATTTTTGCAGAAGTGTGAAAATGAGTAATAGAATCATGTGCCCTGCTTGCATTTCCATACTGATTCTGACAATAAATCATTTGCCTTTGTTATATCTTTCTTCCCCAACTTGCCTTTGTGACCAGGCCCATGACTGAAAACTCTGTTCCTATGTTTGGAGAGGGCAGGAACAGAATACAGATATTCGGATTTCCTTTAAGCAAGTTACTTTTCTAGCCCTTTTCCTCATGAAGATAACTTTGAAAATCCTTACTAAAACTAACTGAGAAGGTTGAAAGCTTGCCTTAGATCCCCCCCAAGCTCATTCAGAACAATACAGAAGCCTCCTAGGATTGGGCTTTGAGGTCTACAGGCTGCTCAAATCGAAGGCCAAATCCTCAGAGGTGCTGAGCAGCTCCAGCTCCGGATTTGGCTCCTTGCTAGTAGTGGCTTCCAGCAGCATCTGCAGCTCCTACAGGGATCAAGACTTAGTGGCTCTTTGCAACTCCCAACAGGCATTTGTTCAGGGATGATGCATTTTTATACTTAAGTTTCACTTGCAGTAGGATGTTTTCAAAAGACTGTCTGGTGTGCAATAGCTAAGATCCTTGACATATTGCTAAAGATCCTTTACATGTAGCTAAATGTTGTGAAGAATCAGGGTCTTACACAGTCAGTTAAAGCACCCTGATTCTGTTTGCAGTCTCAACTTGACAGTTTGCTTGCTTGGGAAGGAATTTTTGGGAACCTTAAGCCTAAGTTATTTCCCAGTTTGATGTCTCCTCTCCATGTGTAAACACAGTTTCACTTGAAGTGGTTGACTGTATGATCCAGCACCCCTCCCCCACTGCTGTCCTTGTCACAATCACCTCTCTAAATGCTTTATTCATTACATTTTCATTGTCTTGAATTTATGCACCGAGGAAAGTGGGCTCCTAACATTATGAATGTAGCTTTCAGTCTGCTTGGCATGTCATTTTGCTGCGACAGACAGAACTTTCCCCTCTCCCTCAGATATTTTCTGCTGAGAAGCTTGATTCCAGTTTCTGTTTTCTGTTCCACATCCAAATATTCTCCATTTTATATCCCCGTCTTTTAGTGAAATCTATAAAAGGTTACTAAAGGGAAAGATAAAATGTTGTAACACATACAGCCATGACAAACTTGTGATACCTGGTTCTGGTCACACACTGGTATAAGCTGGCAATAACTGGTGATATCAATAATTACCCAAACTTATATAAAGCAGACCGGAGAAGCAACATGTCACTTCTTACACGGAAGCTTACATAGCCTACACATGCATATAATATGTGTGTGTGTGTAGGCAGACATCAGTAACTGCAATTCAAGAAGTTTACAAGAATACCAAATTTCCAATAAAAGCTCGTTTCTGAAAAATCATGTCTCACTAATGCAAAACTAAAGGTGATCTGAATAATAATACAATAATATAATATATTGGCTTTATATAGTGATTTTGGTGAACATATCTTGAAGTTTTCTGTGTCATTAACTCTGTTTTACAGATGAAGATAGAAAGTTGAAGTGAGCTGCTAAGGTCCATGCTTCAGGTAAGTGGTACAGCTCAGAATAGTCCAGTGAACTGTCTAGAGAACTCTTTTAACTCCCTTATATTTACCTTAGAAGTCTTCAAACAGTAAAATGAAAGAGAAGGGGACATGAGAGGAAATTAAACCATATAAAGATAACTAGTCAGCCAACTCTTCCTTCTCAAAAACACAAAATAAAAGTTTCATTCAATCCCAGAACAACCAGATGTCACCAATTAAGAGCAAAAGTAGGAACAGACAACTCAGGCTTTTTGTTGTTGTTTTTTAAAGTAGCTTTTCTATTGAAGCCATATACATACATATTACGCAGATCAGACTAATAATACGCATTTCCAACTTCTAGTCTGTCTTTGTGATAACACTCTGTTCTGTGTTTGCCAAACAAAAGCTTAAATACAAATAAAAATCAGAATACCAAATGACAAATTCCAGCACTAAGAAATTGAATAAACCAGCAAATCATATCCCATATCACAACTTCCAATAATGCTGCTGTACATAAAGAAATAAACAATCTAAGAAGAATTTCCACTCTTTTCCAATGATACTTGACACTCAAGTGTTTTACTCTTTTCAAAATACTAAGAGAGAATTAGGCCAATTTTTGTGTAAAACGTTCATATGGCTATTTCATTTACCTCCTTGCAAATCTGAGTGTTCTACTGTGTAACTTAGAAAAGCAGTATGCATGAGGCTTTTCAGCTACATAGCTTTCTAGCTGAAAAGAGCTAGAAGAGCTGCACCTGAATGCAAAAAGCAACTTAAAATGTGGCAATGTTGGCTATTGCTGCGCATAATTTGTAGGCTTGAGCTCTGGAGTGGAAACTGAACTTTGTTGTAGACATGTAGTCTCCATGAACAGCGCATCGGGACAGAAGATGCTCTATAGGAGCCGCAGAAACTCCCTGGCTGCATGGAGTCATGTGGGAAAGTGCGGTGAGGGATGTGCAGTAATGCCCCCCGCCAGGCTGGTGATCCAAAGGAAAATGCATGAGGTGGGGTTGTATGTGTTATTTTTCTGTCAGATTTGTCCTACTGCATAGCAGGACCACAAGGCTTTGCGTGTGGGAGAGCAAGCCTCTCTTCAAAAAACAGCCTGCAACTTAGGTTAGGCTTTAGTGTGTTGTGAAACCCTACCCTTATGCTTTAAAAACCTCATTCTCTTACAGCAATGTAGGTCCGATGGAGCTCCATTAGAGTAAATTATGTAAATCTGGTCTTGTGGAAGGGAGACTAGTTCCCGGCATTCAACCATAATGAAACACACACATACACCATATGTGTGTGCTGGCATTAAACATCCATTCACAGATTCTACCCCTTGACTGGCTTTATGGAAATGTTCATTCAGGTTCATCCCTCCTTTGCAAAAATAAACCTGGGACTGATTATAGTTTTGCATTGAAATCATGTGAAACTCGTGGGTTTGTCATGAGTCCAGAGGAAACGTGGGAGTTTCTTGTTGGGATTTTAAGTTCACTTGAATTTGAAACTTGGGGAGGAAGAGAGTGAACACACACAGATCCACAGGAAAGAATATGTTCAAACAAACCCTCGTGAAATGCAGCTGCCAATGGCTTTAGAAGAAATCCTCACTCAAAAAATGAAAACAAATAAAAACACGTTCCTCTCTCTTAAAAGTCTGACTCTTAATGCTACCAAAAATCTCTCTTTCCACTCTGGGCAATGCCGTTTGTTAAAAAAAGAGAAAATGCATAAAGTTTTGCCCAACAAAATGTCCTTATAGCAGCTTTAAAAGCAGAGGAAAAAGTATGTTTTAATTAATTTATAAACAAAAGATTATTTCCTGCACTGCCAGCAAAAATCCTGTTTGCCGACAAGGTTCTGGCTTCAAACATTATCAGCAACTGGCAGAATGAGTCCTTTTATGTAAATGAACTCATTATTATTAATTTCTGCTGGTGCTGAACGATTTATGAACTGCTTTTCGAATATGGAAAAGTGGTTCATGAATCAGAGGGGAAAAAATGTTCAAAAAGTCCTGGGTCGATAAATAACAGTAGTCATTCATGAATCCCGCCCATGGTGTCTTTTATCTTCAGTAAGGAGAAGATCAAAATGATAAAATAGTAATGTGCCAACAAAAAAGGATTGAATGGGCAGAGACTAGTAACATTGTCCTCTTCAAGCCTTAATGGGCAGGGATGAATGGCGACAGACTATCCTTCACTACCAGGCAGCTATATACTGTGATTCTCTCAAGGTGAAAATGTTCTTTTTTCATACGCATGCCACACAGAGCCAGAATAAGAGGGAGCTGCTGAGCAGAATCCCACTTGTCCCCCTGCCTCCACAGACATACACAAGCTATGGTCGAGGGATGGTGCTTTTCCATCGTAGCTGCTTTTCAAGGAATACAAGCCTACTACGCACAGACATTGTAATTGCAAAACTCTGTGGGTACCTCCCCAGCAACCTCATGCTTCCCCCATGTCTTTTACACCTCATTACTGCTAGTCTTCCTGGAACTGGCATGTTATCTAGTTCTTCTCTACAAGGGAGTGCAGAACCCATTTGATTTTAAAGGCTTTTATTTTAAGATGAACAGAGATGAAAAGTACTTCATAAAACGTGAGAAATCTGGCAGCTGTTCACCTTACCCCTGCTCTCTGAGCATACCATTAGCCCTGAACAGGTTAGAGTCTTCAGTACGGTGTATACAACAATTTATATTGGCCTTGTTTAATGAAAACACCGGTTTTCATCTGTATTCGAAAGAATCGGTCTGAAACACAAAATACTGCATGTACCAGGAGTGAATTGTGGTCATAGAGGTGGTATTTTCTCCTTTAGGAAATTCTCTGATGTGCAAGTGGTCACAAAGCACTGGGTCAAATTTATCCCCAATGTAATTTCATTAAAATCACAGAAGTTGTGCCCAGAATGAATTTAGCCCATTATTATTTCAATGCTAAATATAGGGCAACTCTATAAAAATGAAGTAGAGATAGTGATGAAAAAATACGTTCTCTAATTAGTTTTCCTTTCTACGGTTTTGATACGGGAAGAAACTACAACTGCCTATCGTGATTATTTCCTCTTAAACAGCATTGCTCACCTAAGAACTTCAAAGACTTTTCAGGTATTAGTCAATTTTAAGCTCACAACATCCTGTGAGGTATGAGGAATTCTATTAGCACTAAAGGTGAGGGAAATGAAGCAAGGAAAAGTTACATGTACAAGGTCTTGAAAAGAATTTGGCAGACTCAGTAGTCAATCTAGAAGAATTGATGACTTTTCCTACTGCAACCAATAGTCAAAAGTATCTTCCAACAGAAGAAAATAAAATGACAGACTAGTAGCTGGTTTTTAACCTTATTCTTATGTATATTTCAAATTAATATGTTGTCCATTTTCTTTCTTTCATATTACCACAGGACAAAATCCTATGCTTCTGAGCTCAGCAATGAAGTTTTAATCACCTCAATATACATCCTTCCACAATATATATTTTTCTGTCTACCAAAGACATAATGGCTACTCCTTTTATGGGAAACCAGGATTTAATCCAGTAAGTCTGTGAGAATCAATATTCTTGTGAAATGACACCATGTTGAAGTTATTTTATGTTATGTTGATGGTTAGCTAATTTTGTAATGGAGACATTTCTTCTAGAAACAGACATAGTATAATTTAGTGGTAAAAACGTCAATCACAAGGGGTTGAACACTTATGTCAGGGCAGGAAGAGGGCAGATTTATTGATGGAAATGTATCTATATACTCTTTGTGGCACTTTGACCTGAAATATCCATTTTGGTTATAATTTTGTTTTGTGAAAATGACATCAACTGCAATCACTAATGTAAAAATGACACTGGAATGCTTTGTTCCACAGGCCTGATTTAAAAGTCTTGCTGATGTTTGTTATAGTAACAGCTTCTCAATAGCAAGCGAATTAAGGTACTCATTTAACTGCTCGTTTTTTCTGTTTGTAGGATTTTGTAATAGATGACAACCTCAGAAAAAACACAGTGTTCTTTTTTCTACTGTTTAATGTTGTTTAAATAATAAATATATAGCTTGTTTCATAATGACATTGAGGTAACCAAGAGAAGGAGGCATGGTGCTCTGGATAATACTATACGTGGATATATTCCTGTGTAGCTTTTCATCCTAATGCCGGTTAACCACCCACCCAAAGCCATAAAAATAATAGGAATGGGTAGGAGAGGATGGAATAAAATAAGTACAGAGGTTGAGAAAGAATAAGTGACAAGAAAGGAGACAAAGAAACAGTACAGTGCAAAACACAGGGAACATAGGAATGTCTCGTTTGTGACTTCAGCTTTTTTTAAATGAAATTATAAAATCCTTATCAACTTAATGGACTTTCGTATTATTATTCCAGATTTACAATGGTGTAACCAAAAACAGAATCTGGCCAACCCTCAGCTTAAAGGATAGGAAAAAGATCATTAGGAACAATGTGAATTTTACAGAGGACCTGTGCTATAATGTGAAGTACTGGTTATTGTCTATTTTCTGCTGCACTATCATTCCCCAAAAGAGTGCCTTTTACCAAATGATATCATGACTCCCTAATTATTAAAGGCGTAATTAATCTCTGGGCTAGTCCTGAGAAATCTGCACTTTACTGTAGAGTGATTCTTGCACAATTGAAAGTTTAATTTAGTATAAATAATGATGGGGTGTTTTCCCAGGTAGAACACAATCCATTCAAGCTTTCCCATTTTCTACCCTTCCATTTACACCCTTTGCATGACTACCATGCAAAGCTTACAGCTTGCTTTTCTCTAACAATCACCTTTTTTCACTGAGATATACAAAATTCATAATCTGTTTTGTAAATCTTAATTCTTGGCTCCTTTTCAGGCAAACAAAATGACAGAATCGGAGACCATCCAATGTCCTGCTCTGTGCTGAGTCACAATGATTTTCTCACTTAAATATAGAAACCATTTAGAGTCTGGGTAGATTACAACTTTCCAGCAGGACTAGAAGTGGGAATTTGCCCTATATTTTAAGGCCATGATCCCCAAAGATGTTTCTTTTGAGTGGTATCCTAGGCTTTCTATAAACTTGATTCATCGGAAACAGTCCTCAAACTAAAGGCTGCTCATTAGAGAACGTAGAGCACTGCTCATAACATCACTACTGGTGATGGTATGATAAATCAATAGGGCACTAATGCAACAGTATATTTGTTTGCACACTATCAAGCACAGCTAGGCAGCTTGTTCACAGGTTGCCTGTCATGCATCTCCATGTGGACTGGGAGAAGGTAGATCGGGAAAGCATCCGATCCTCCCAAAAGTTAGGACTGTTCATTAAGTGGTCACTGATCTACAAACTGGAGAAGAATCAAAATAGTAGTAAGACTGAAATTTAGCTCACTTTCACATTTTGCCAGTCAGATCATGGATAGTTAGTACGTGCCTCAGAGAAATGCTGACTGGCAGGAAGATTAGAAGAAATTCATTATTAGAATAAGAAAAATGTAGCTAATGTTTTGGGCATTTGGGGTTTTTTAAAGCAGAATTTTGTTGTTTTTTCTTAACCCTAGACATCTGAGTCCTGCCCATTTGCATAGGTAATACTGCTATCGTATTTATTCACACTGCTCATAAAAGAGCACATCACAAAAGTGCCTGGAAAATAAAACTCCAATGAGAAGGGACCCATCAAGTTTAAATGGAGGTTTATATTGCGGCATTATGAGACAGAGGCTTGCACATTTGCAGCTCCCATGGCAGAAAGTGAAACTCTGAACAATTAAAGCAGCACAGACATCCTGCCCTAAAGGACTGTAAGCATTTAAAAAAGCAGCCATGACCTCTCTTTACTGGGCCTGTTTTCTATTTAATTTACAGTCTTTATTAGCCAACAAAATCTTGGCTGGATCTTAGTCAAAGTGATGAATATACAAGCATTTTGATCTACAGTTTGGGGCACTTCAGAGTATACTTTACTTTATGATCATTTGTAATCAAGGTCAGAGCTCTGGCAGTAATTTAGATACCACCTAAACATATTTATAATATATAAATTGCTTTGCAGTAGCATGCATACTGTCCTTTCTATTTTTGTTCACAGTAAGATTGGAGTTGCAAATGCTCAGGCTCTCAAAAAGTTACTCCTACAAGTATGCGTAAGCAGCTCCATACCTAAGTTTCTCTTATTCAGTTCCCACAAGAGCACACAAAAATGGAGCATACATGTATGGCAAACAAAAATGGTTTGTTTTCATTGGTTTATTGAAATATGAGCTTGGGAGAGTAGTAATACAAATTACTAACTTTGTGGGGAAAAAACAAACAAACAAAAAAAAGCCTTAAAACCTTTGAAGAGGAGTTTTTGTTCTTTGCGTCATCTGTTTTTCTCACTTTTCCATATACTTTGCTCATGCACCAAAAGAGTTTTCTGCTTTGTCAGAGACAAGCAGTTTCAGAAGTGTTCGTTCCCCTTTTCAAGTACAGGGACTCTCTTTCATGCCAGCAGCGTCTTGGAAAACAAAAACTAAAGGTGTGACCACTGTATTAGCACCATCATCTCAGGTTCTAGGCCCAGTTCTTTCTAGACATTATGTCTTTCTATGCACAATCTCTCTAGATTGGTGCTTGCTAGAACAAACCTTCTGATTCTTGTACTTCACCTCTACAGTTTGACCTTTCGACCAGCACAACTCAAACGTTCATTCAAACCCCAGCATTGAGTCTCAGTTACTTTGGCCTTGGCAGACGGATACCTTGCCCATTCACTCTGACACTGGTGCAGGGATGCATTTTCAAATTTAATATAGTATCATCTCCCTCTTCCACCACGCACCCTTTCATCGGCTCCTTCTTTGTCCCTGCAGCTAAAAATGTCCTATGGATGTTTTAAGGCCTACATAGGCTCTCCACAGACTGTTTGTCCCTATCACATCCATGAGGTACTGACAGATCAACATGCATCCACCATTCACAACAGATTTCATCACCGATACCTTAAATTTTGAACCATACTCGTTTTGTTTTCTCCTGTGAGGGTCCACTCCCATAAAAATCTTCCAAGCTACTACACTTGCCCTTCTTCACATCCTCCCTTAAAACTCTCCTCTGCTGTGACACCTTAAAAAAAAATGATAGTGGTTAAGCAGCTGATGTGCTGTGACTGCACAGTGATCATTATTATCTCCCAGTTACCTTGTCATTTCTGCCCCTCTCCCCATCTGTTTGCTGTCTCTTGTCTTTTGCTTAGATTAAAGACTCTTTGGGGTAGGGACCACGCCTGTATTTCCTGTGCATTTGGATACTGTCCTGCATGAACAATCTTGGGTTCTAGGCACTACTGCAGTGCACATAAATAAGAATTACTAAAGTAAAATCCTCTGCATTTTTGTATGCATAAATTATAGTCACATCCTGTAATCCATTTTTCAGGCTAAACAATTGACTTCAATGGGAGTTGAGCCAGGGCAGGAGTTGGCCTATAGTCTTTATTCAAAACAAGCAACATCACATATTATTAATCACTTAAATAGAGACTATCACATTCAGTGATGCAATCCTACCTGTGGATAAAATAAATACCTTTCCAGAAACCTTATGACTTCTCTCATGTACGCTAGGCCAGGCTGCTTTTAAGAAAACTATTGTTCTGCCAGGGATAACAAGATTGCAGTGACTCCCTGGTCATATTTCCTTCATGTTGACTGCTTGGAGGTTGGCAAAAGGCTGGTGAATAACCAGCAGTCAGTTGTATGCCACCCTGTCTTTGCCCAAGAGGTCTAGAGGTAGCTGTTACATCCCATTCAGAGCTTTTATCTCCCACTAGAGCAACACAAAACAGTCTTCTGGGGGCTGTAGTTTTGAATTTTATTCTGAATTTTGTTAATATCCTCAAATATAGCTTTATCCATATTGCAACCATAGCTCTAAGCTGCTAGTTATAATTCACCAAAGTCTTGGGGAGACAATCAGTTTGGCCAAGAATGCAGCTTGGGAAGAATCTCAAGCTATTTGTACATGCCTGCATCATAACTGTTGGTGGGAGAGGTGGTTAAGGAGGCCACTGTCTCCTGTAGTGTTCTTGAGGAACGACAGCTGTGTGCTTCCTCCCATGTAACTTGGAAGAACTGCAACGGAGAGGAAAGCCAAAGCCAAAAATAAAAACATGCGCAAAAACAGTGAGTAAAATCTGCCAGATTCAAGGAGCTGTTGTACCACTGGAGATAAGCCAAAAATCTGTGGAAGTCCCCTATTAATGCAATGGCTTGGTTATAATTGCTTCCCCCACACCCCACCCCTTCCTTCCCCAGGTGAATCTTGTCTTGCACGTATAAGACAGACTAGAAAAAGCACACACACTTTTTCCAGAGTTATAATGTTTGTTTTACAGGCTTTCTGCCTGAAAGTGTATTTTTTTTCATCTTCTCTTGCAAAGTGTGGGGCTTCCTAAGTTGTTGATGTGTGAAAGTGAGACAAGTCCTTAATATACTCAGTAAATCCAGTCTGTATATGCTTACTTTCTACTCAAATTGATTATTATTTTAGCTAAGGGTTAATCTTAAATAAATGTTCCTAGATTGTGTTGCTTTCCACTTTCTGCCAGTGTTTAGGTCATTAGATGCTGGTCTGTAAATGAACCATGCGGATAAGACCTAATGTTAAATATCTAGGACTTCCTTATACAGGGAAAAATGCAGGAGGGATAAGAATCTCCTTGCTTCAGACCATAAGACAGCTATTGACTTTCTAGCACTAGGAAGAAACCTTCTGAAGCATTTTCTGTTTGCCATCATCTGAAACAAGATGCTGAATTAGAAGCACAGTTGATCCTGGTGTGATTCAAAACCCCCTATGTTTCCATTGGCATAATAAAAGTGCTCATAGCTGCGTAGCAAAATTGCTCCAGTGGAATAAAGAGTATATATGGAACCAGAAGTAAAGTCCAGGTTCCTTCCTAGCCTTTTACAAAAGGACATAGCATGTTTATCTAGAAAAGGGGGTTTGTTGGTTTTTTTTCTCAAAGGACATAGGAAATGTGTAACTTTATATTGAATTCAGTGTTTACTGTATTCTCAGCAACGCGCCTCTATACCCATAGATTTGGGGGCTTCTTCAGTCAATTATTTCTGTGTTATTGGGGAGAAAGTTATGTAAATATTTTGAGTGGAATGCTATGGTATATCTGAAAACTGCCTATGCTTTCCTGTCTGGGGAAAGCATGCAGTACTGAGTAGATAAAGCAAAACTTCATATTTATTTTAGATAATTTAGTCTCTAATTATACAAAAGTGATGTGAGAGAGAGACACAGAATCTGACCCAGAATTGTGACTAAAAAATAATAATATTATCCTAATTAAAAACCATATAAGAGTTTGTTATCCAGCCTCAAATCCCTGACAGACTTGTATGGCTCAAATAATCGCAGCATTTGCAGGCTAAAGATTTAGTAAAAGTTTCATGGAAAAAAAGATCCCTAATGAATTCTCAGTGTTTTTTAATATTGTGCCTCTTCTACAACAATGATGGCTTTTGGGGACTCTTGCTCACTTATGGGACATGTGGGTCATTCGAAAGCTTGAATATTCATTATGAGATGAGCTGGAACTGGATGTGCAATATGTTTGGTTGAAAACTAAATTTTATGTAAATTCTACAGTGATGTTTTCTGGCTCAGTTAGAATCCATTCTACTGTTTATCTTTATACTAATAATGGTCTCTTGGGCTTCTTTTTAAGCCTCTCTGTATACTTTTTTTTTATTTTAAAATGAAAGATGACAATCCAAAGAAAACAATTTTTAAAGATAGAAATAGAAACACTAGGTAAAAGGAATTAGCAATGCAATCTCTGCATATATTATGTGGAAAACTTGGGCAAAATTGCAGCTTGGAATTTTATTCCTAGGACATTAACTGTTTCATGTGTGAACAATGTTGCTGTTCCGGTTCCACGTATTTCAAAAAACATTTGGATCTGCTTTTGATTTCTATTTCTGGATATTTTTGTAATATTTATTAAAATATTCCTTCTCCAGAGTGGTAAATCCAGTCCTCTGGAAGAAATAAAATCTGTGGCATAGCTCTGAAATGAGAATTAACCTTGATTACTACAGTAATTTACTAATCAAAACTGGAGATCTGCTAATCAAGCCTGAATTACCAGCTGCTTGATTTTTATAGTGACATAACCAAAATTGAACATTTGGTAAACAAGAGTCTTATTTATGAGGGGAAAAAATTGGCATATGGCCATATTCATCTTAATACATTTATCACTATATTGTTGTGATTTCCTTATCTGCTGACGTAGGCATCCCCCTTCTAAGTTAACCCATCCACCTTACCCCAGAAGGATGAACACTGAATTTTAGATTACTCCAGAACTGGAGTCAGAGTAGACAATCTCACATTTCAAGAGAGGTTTTCTGATCTACCTGTTGGTTTTGGACCCAGGGAGGAGACCAACTAATATATTGCAACAGCCTTATATTATAGAGTTGGTTAGAAAGCACCTTGGAATAAAGGAAGCAGAAAACTGAAAACAGAAATGAGAGTAATGGAGAACTGCCAATAAGCAGACAGCTGGGAAAAGCTGCAGGAGGAAATGGCAAAGAGCATCCATGCGGCGCTGGTGAGCCCCGGGGCCGGAAGGGGTGCGGGCAGCTCTGGAGAAGCAGGAGAGCGGGGAGAAGACCCAGGGGAAATGGTGAGAGTGAATCACCGAGGGCCTGACGGAGGAAGCCACCGACCACTCCTGTGAGTAAGTGCACCGCTCGTATAAATGGACAATGTGCCAATTATTATAGCCTATCTGATGGGCCTGGGATTTTTAAAGTATTTGTCTGGTTTCCGTAAGTGCAACTAATTTCATGTTTTTAATCATTTCTTTCGGTCTGATTTCTGTTCATTTTTTCAGCTCCCAGATGGCATCCTGTATCCACTGACACAGAAAATAATTTCCCAGTATTTTCTTTAATGAATGACCTATTATGAACAAGCAGAAAAGCCCCATATTGTACAATTCTTCCATAGAAAAACTGATAATTAATATAAATGGAGAGAAGCCCCCAAAATGGGAATCTTTTTTGTTGTTTGAACACTGGATGGTATTTCATTGAGGTGGCTTGAGCATTTTTTAAAAAATCCTGTTCAAATGATATTGTCATGGGTAATTGTGCCGTTAAAAAGGTAAAGAACAGAAACACAAAAAGATTATTTCTAGAATAATGTTTACAGCATGAAATTCTCAGCTAGTCAGGCTCTTTCCCATTCTCTGGATGTTACTTTAGACCTACTCCCTCATTCTCTCAATTTTTAGCATAGAAAATATATACTAAAGTTAGTGCTGCTGCCATTTTTTCACCATCTTATCTCACAAACCTGAAATACTGTTTTTTGCTTTAGGTCTTGAATGTGCTTGTGCCTAACAAGAATGAAGAAGCATAGGGATGAATTAAAATGCACTGAATGGTTTATAGCATATTTAGACCTTGAAGAACGTGTGTGTATAGTGTATAGGTCGTTTAAACACGGCCCCGCAAAGCTGCAAGGGACCGCAGCTCAGCACGGGCCAGCCTCGCGTGCAGCCTGCACAGCCTTACGGCTCTCCTGCAGCAAGTGCAGTCCAATCACATCATGCAGCAATTAGAGCAGCACACTTAGCTGCTTGGATCAACTGACATTTCTTCAGAGTGGTTTTAAGTATCAGGAAAATGTGAGCAACTATAAGCTAAAACAGAGAGTGCTATTCCTAATATTGGGTACTCTTGGCAGGAGGGACATCCATGAGGATAAAGATTCCAGATTTTAGGGATGGATCCTGTAAGTACACTCAGTAGGCAATGACTTAGAACATTTAGAAGGCCAAAGAAATAAGAGTGAAATAAGTGGCTTAGACGGAGTTAAGCAAGAGGGGATATTTCCCCCTGACAACTGGAATAGGACTCTGCTCCACTCCATTTCATGTTCCTGCTTCTCCCTGAAGCCATGTCCGTGCATCCAGAAACTTTCCATCAGAAGTGCTCAGTATTGCCTTGCATGTTTAGGATGACCTTTACACCCCGTCAAAACTTCAGAAGCCCAACAAATCCACCTGGAAATTTGGATCATTTCAGACTGCACTGGGACATAACAGGAGCTCCGCAGAGAGAAGGAGCATATGAAGTCACTGAGGAGGGAGTACTTGCAAGGAGGGAGTGATTGCTATGGAGGAAGGCCAGAAAAAAGGTAGAAAACAACAACAAAAGTAGCGGCAGAAAAACTGGGAAGAGGAAGCAAAACTGGTGAAGTGACACCATAATGTTTTACTGGCTCTAAAGCAAGGAAAAATTATGAAAGCATTCATTTATTCATTTTCAGCCAAAGAAAAAAAGAGGACATAAAAAGAGGCAAAAAAAAAAAAAAAAGAACAGAAAGTAGAACATGTGAAGAAAAAGGACAGCAAAGGAAGAGGGAATTAAAAGAGGAGAAACAAGTGCTGGAAGTAAAGCAGTGGATGGTGGGGGAGGAGGCAGCACAAAGAGATCTGACATACAGGGCTTTTAGGTAAGTGAGTTTTATTTGTATATGTCATTTCCTACTTTTTATTGCATTTCTCTGGCAACCATCCCACAGTTCCATAATCTATGGGTGGGTGGGAGGAGGTGGCTAAGAGGGCAAAATGGTAGGTTTTGGCAGAATATTGACATGACTTGAGTCAGGTCGTTACTCGTGGTTGTCATTAGACAAATAGTGAAACTGGGTTAATGGGGCAGGTGTTTATGAATCCTACAGGCTAGAGGAGGCTCAGTTTTCAAAACCTGACTCACACAGAAAGGGAGAGGCCCAAATGATTCAATGCAGTGAAAGCGATGGCGAGCAGCGGTTTCAGCACTGCAGGGGCCACAGGGGCCTATTTCAGATTTACAGGATGGTTCTCAACTGTCAGGTATGCTTCAGTCTCTTAGCAGACTTAGGAAGGTGGACACTGCATAGGTTTCTGTATTGTTAACTTCCTTTTTTGCAACCATGGGATGGAAATAATATTTTTTCTAGTGCAAAATGAGATTCTGAAGCACAACTATATGGCAAAACATGACTTTCATGGAAAATGTTCTGAACTCTGAGTCTCCATCTTTTCTGGGTGCCTTTGTTTCTTCTTGCCCTCTGTTTGACTCTCTACAGGATTTTTTTCTAATTATCTTGACTTTAAAATGGAAAAATTTCTAAAACATACGGTGTCATATAAAATGAGTTAGAATTTTTGAAAACTTTAGAACATATGCAATAGCTGCCATCCTCAGTCAGACAAAATGTCCATATAAACCAGTGTCTTCCCTCAGAGTGAGAAAGAGCAAATGCCTAGGGAAAAAGTGTATGAACTCTGATATATCGCCATATAGAGCAATCCTTCTTCCCCTGTGTGCTTCTGCCCTCCGAGGATCGGTAACTTAGACGTTTTGATTTGGAGGCTGGATCTTGATCATCATATTTAGTAGCTAGTGATGGATTTCGTTTGCATGATTTCATGTAATTCCTTTTATGGTCCATTTACACTTTTGACCTCCACACCATCCCATGGCCATGAGTTCCGTAATTTCATTATGCACTGTGAGGATAAAGTACTTCTTTTGTTTGTTTTAAGACTGATGCCTGGTCATTTAATTGGGGCTCCTAGTCCTTGCATTTGTGGGAACTGTTGAATAATGGCTTTATATGTTAGAAATAAGGCTTTTGAAATAAAAAAGCTCTCTTGCAATTTTAAAGCCTTATGATCAGGCAAGCTCTTCCTCTTGCAAATCCTTCCATGAAAAAAGGAAAAATTCCCAACTCAACTGCAGCCTGATGAAATTAGAATTAATTAAAGCAAAACTAGTTTTATGGTGTTCATATTGCACAGATAAGTAGCCTTAGTCCTATTTTATACCTCTTATATGGTTCCCTTCTCATGTCACATCACAGTGCTATTGTCAGTTCCATGGGATGTGAAATAGTCTATTTGTAATGCCATGATCTGTAGCATAACTATTAAATCATACGTATAGTAATGGGAGAGTATGTTCATTGAGTTCTCTGCAACAGGAGGAAGGGGAAAGGCCCGGCAAGTCAATTAAAAAACATAGGACTTGACTTTGAACAAGACACCTGAGCATGAACAGACAGCAATATACAATGGGGTAGACTAGGGTGTGAACTTACAGTTTCTCAGAAACTTTGGTAATTGCCATGTTCACATGCCAACTCCCCAGTATCCGATGTAAATATTACTGTTTATTTTCCACTTGCATCTAAGCTATCTTGCCTTTGGTGCTGAGTGAAAACATGTATATGGATGCTTGCTGTGGGGCAGCTGACATGCTGCTACTATGCACCCTGCTTTGACCTGTGGTAACCCGCTTGTACACCTACACTTTTCGTTTCTTGGCCTCTTTGGTCTCTGTCCAGATAGAGAAGGAGCCAATAACCGTATCGGCTTCTATGGCACAGCAACAGGATAGGTGGCCCCGAGGGAGCTGGTGGACCAGTCCTGCGTGCAGAAAGCGGTGTGGAAGGATCTGTTCTTTTCCCTGATCTATTTCAACTTACACAGGGCAGGAGGGGGTAAGAGAGACGATGTGAGGCAGAACCAGTGTTTCCATCTTCCTGCAGACGGTAGTTATCCACATGTCCTCTTTGCAGCACCTTCCAGTTCTGTGTTCTTTTGTATCATTCAGGTCAGATTGCTTTACAGAGAGACAAAGAACAGATTCCAGGATAAAATCAAAACTGCTCTAAAAATGCACTCTGTGTGGCAGTATTTGGAGCAGTGGTAAGAGGTTGAAAAAAGAGTTTGACCCTAACCCAAGAATCAAAATTAATGTAAGAGAATTTAATGCAACACAAGGTGTGGTGGAACAAAGACTATTGGGGGGGTCTCGTTTATATTCAGTTATGACAAACAATATTCAGTACTTAAAAAGAAACAACAGTGCAATGGTTTTCACTGAATTGTATGAAGAAACAGGATAACTAACAAATATCACAAAACATGTCACAAATCAATTGTATTGAAAATATATTAGGTTTCTCTAAAAGAAAAGATCAGAAAAGGAAGCAGCACAAGCAGGAGGAGAGACAGCACACAAAGATTTACTTCTGAGTGCTACAAAATATTGAACTAAAAATAACATTAAAGATGAAATTTGCAATGAATCTCAAGCTGCTAAATTCCCAAAGGCTGGGTCTGCCAAAGGCTCTGTTGGTTTCCTCTGTTCTTTTCTGTCTTTATTTAAATATTTTATACAGTTTTCTATGTTCATGTGTAGTGCGAACTGTCATTTATATTTCAGTCCACTCTAAAATGGATCTTAGACTATCTCAAGCTGTACACTGCAGTGAGTAGTTTTGAACTGAGAGGTAAGTTGAAGTGGTAGGGACAAATGAAGACTGATATTTAATGTAGTTTTTGTGTACTCATATTTTGCTGTCATGTATTTTGCCTTAAAACTGATTTGTAATTTTATGCGTTTTGTGACATTATGATAAGATGTGATGTGAGTATGGTTTCCATTTAGCAAATACATTGATGTATTTTTGAGTCAGAGTGGTTGCCTATGGGAATTCTGACCTTAGGGTTTAATGTTTAGCAATAACAACACACAAGTTTATATCTGCAGTCTTAAATGCTCCTCTTTGTGCTTTGGACTTGGCAAGGTAAACTTTTTAAAAGAAGCCAGTCTTAAGCTTATTTCAGATTCACTTCTGTGATAGGCCCACAGGGTGCTAAATATCCTCATGTCTCTATTGTCTTAGGAATACAGGGCACACCTTACCCAGAAAAATGGGGACTCACCATGAAGCTGGGTCCAACACCTTGGGATAGATTCTCCCACCCATCTGGTGTTGGGGAGGAAGCAGAGAGATCTTTTATATCCCTATAAAGACAAATTGCAGCAGTCGTGGTAGCTGGAGCACAGAGAAAGCTTCCTAATTGCTCTCCACAGGGTGAAAGACACCCGAGCTGGGGCTGGAGGGGGCACTGCAGGCAGAGCCGTGCCTCCAACCCAGCACTGTCAGCAGCGGGCACGGTGATGGTACTGACGGCAGAAGCATGTACGGTGCTCTGATCCCGAAAGTGTTCCCTTAAGGGCTAGTGCTGCTATATCCTGACCTTAAGACAGTCCTGTTGTTGATACACAGTGCTATCTATTAGATTAGGTAAGAAATGTTAAGATATATTAAGGTGGGATTCTGCATTGTTTTTACACCAGCACGAGGAAGAACTAAATTAGCAGTATTGGACTCCATTTCATCAGTTCTTATAAAAGAGAGAATTCTTAAGAAATTATGTTGCTTTCTTGCTTCTGAACAGTAAATCATACAGAATAAAAATTTAAAATAATGGCTATTAGATTAGGAAGTCTAAGAAGCTTTTACTACTTGGGAGCTTTGACTATTAAAGAATTGATAAATTGCCATTGAAATACAAGCAGCTCTCCAATATGATAGATCAAAGTTCATTTTTTTCCCTAATGCAGAGTTAAGATGAGCAGGCTTACTTTTTGCCTATCTTCTTTGCAGATCAAAAACATTCCTTTCTTTTTATTTGAGTGATCAATTTACTGGAAGAGTCCAACGTATATGTTGTGACTGTAGTAAAATTCTTATTCACAAGCCTTTATGTAGTAATACAGCATGTCGGCATTATGCAAACCTCAATACATCTCAGCACTGCTGTCCAAAGTATATAGTATGTCTCCTCCACATAATACAGATGCAAAGGTAATTAATTATATTTCATAAAGTGATATTTCTTAAAATATTTTGACCACATTATTAAAAAGTTTACTGTTCTAAGTAGTGCTTCTACACTAAGTTAGCAAACAGACTTCAGCATGTTGTGTTTTAGTGGACTGTATTCCATAGAAAGGACTCAAATGACTGAAATGTAAACCTTGGAAAGACACTTTAAACTCATGGCTTTTTAGAAATATGTTAATTGCATGTCAATGTAGTTATAAGAGTTTTTCTTTTTTGTATAGGCTTTTTTGTGTATTAAATACCTATTATTACATAAGCATGTCTAAATCTACTCTGTGATAATTTGTATTGTCTAAAAACCTTTTAAATTAAGTAACACTAAAATATGTAATGAACATGCAACATTAAACACTTTTAAGGCCAGAAAATATGATCATATCCTTCAGAAAATATTTCTAAAATGTGTGATTTCCAACCCACTAACCTACAAGTTGTGTAAAAGCTACAGTTGATAACAAGGTCTTGTACATCTGGATCATTGGGTAAATACTGTCTGCCAGTATAGCTGGAGGAGATAGACATTTCCATTTTTAAGGTCAGTTCTGTAAAGAAAATCCTTATGTGGGTGTCCACAACTTGGCTGCTGATCTTGGGTCAGACACAGTGTGTACACACTGTCATAGCACCCTGTGTTCAAAGAGGAGGAAAATCCTGCATGTGGCCCTATGAAGGTTCAATCCTGCACAATGC
This sequence comes from Aptenodytes patagonicus, assembly GCF_965638725.1. Classification (NCBI taxonomy): domain Eukaryota; kingdom Metazoa; phylum Chordata; class Aves; order Sphenisciformes; family Spheniscidae; genus Aptenodytes; species Aptenodytes patagonicus. Next base: position 13,084,398 of record NC_134959.1, read on the forward strand.
TGTGCAATCTGGTCCAGCAAAACACTTAAGCGCATACTTAGTTTTAACTTAAGGGACAATATGTAAGTCAGATACATACTTTGCTGAAAGATGCAGGATCAAACACATATATTCCTGAAGGTGGTATATAATGTGTGAAAATAAATTGTATGGGAAAACATGTATAGATAGCTAGATAGGTAATTAAGGAAGCCTTCGATTTCAGTTCAAGGAATACTTATATTTACAGTATTTTGTTTCGCATTAATCCTTCGGTAGCCTACCACTGTTTGTATCTGGCCATGAAATTTTCATCTATGTAGTGTCTTTCTTTGGAATGTAAAGATTTACAATCCCTGAGCCTGGTTTGGCTCATCTTGACGTTGATGACAGAAATCCCAATTTTGCTCTCAAAGGGCATGATTGGACCAGTTAACATTTATTTCAGCCTTGCAGAAGGACATAGTGCTTATTTTATGTATAAAGTATGCCAAAATAAGATTAAGAGACTTTATGAACATTGCACAGTAAGTCAGTGGCATGTAGTCATAGAACTAAGGATTCCTTCCTTCCTGACTCTCACTTCCTTGCTTTATACTGTACTTTTGATAATGTGTCTGCATTCCCATAGCAATATTATTCTGGCACATGATAATGCAATAGTTTTGAAATACGCCTTTCATGTGATGTGTGAAAACATAAAATCTATAGATGTGCAGTATACATGGATAGAAGAATTCATATTGCAATATGTAGCTACAAGCATAATAAATGGAAATTGATGAAAAGGGAATCTTTCTACTGCTGGGATTTTAAAGAATTAGACAAATGTGTGTAGTTCAAATAAGGCAGAATATTCTGCTTCTTGTCATAGAAAGAGCGATGAACATGTATCAGAAGAGAAAATCAGCTGCCGCTTGGTAAGTACCCTATGATTTTTCTTGACTGCTGCCATTTGGGTGCTACCAAGTCCAGTACTTACTGTGCAGATCAGGGATGCTAGCTCCTTTTTTGTTCTGTCTTTTGAAAGGACAGTCTTTCTTAGAAAAACTAAAACTATAGCAATACAATACCATCCCTTCAGATAGACTTTTATTAATTCATTTGCTTTGCAAGTGGGAGCTAAATCAGTATAATTGTGAAGTTAATTCTCGGTCCTGTCTTTTCATCTTGAAGGCAGAAGAGAATCCCAGAAAAGTGACACTGAATGCTATTTTTCTCTCATTTTTTACAGGCAGTCTTTGCATAGTACAATATTAGGTGAAGCAAGTCTTTGTAATTTATATATTTATGCTAGGTGTTTTTAATTCTTATTATTGTTATTGTAGTAGTAGTAGTAGCAGTAGTAATAGCAGTAAGTAGTAGTATTATGGAAGTCCCTCTGTAAGGCTCTGTAGAAAGAGATCATTGAAAGATAGCATTCTGGAGATGATGCTCTATCTAACTGGAATCAGCAGGACGTAGGAACTACGTCCTGTACGATGAATAACAAAAGAAAGAGTAGTTTACATTCTTTGATACACTTCTGCTCGATTAACCCCCAGTGGGATTTTACCCCTCCAGTCACATTTTTTTGTTTCTCTAATCTTCTTTTGTATTTGCTCACTGACCCCAAGCATGTATTTGACTTGTGACCCTATTTCTGTTAATAAAATACAGGCCATCTGACCAGCATTCACACCAATGAACTACAAGGTGATGATTACCTCATTGTAAATGCTAGGAGTTAGCAGCATGCAGCAGTATAAGGCTGGTGGTTGGGTGGGCTGAAGATAACCAACGAAGGCAGCATGAGCAATTCTGAACTGTGATTTCAAAACCAAACTAATAAACTCCTTCAAAATATGTAATACTATCCATAGAAGAACTGTACATCTCCTTATGTATTGTTCAGCTATTAATCAGTTGATAATGTTTAGGGGATTATGGCATGACAAAAAACAATTATAGCTATAATGTGGAAATTTTCAGTATCTGTATGGGTGGTAGCTTATAAAATCAAAATTACCCTATTTACATTTTGGGTTATCAATTATAATTATATGCCTCATGAAAAAATACATCAGCACTCAGTGGTAATAATTTCCGCATAGTGTTTTGAGGCTAAATTAACACTGGAAAGCATAGGTGAGCTCTTTCTAAGCAAAGTATTATTTGTTTTTAAAGCACTAACAGAAATGTGGAAATTTTTTTTTAAGAAAATGCATAGTAATGAACTTATTAATGCTTTCACCAAATCCTTAAACCATGAATCTTATGAAAAGCACTGTTAATTGTGTGTTACATGAAAAAATCATGCCAAAGCCATTTATCAGATATGTAATCTGTGGCTCTGTTTTGTGACAGGAAGCCATTATTTCCACTGAAAAAACAAATCCGTTAAATTTGAACTATTAGATTACAGCAGGGTTAAGGCTGGTTCTGTGCTGCAGAGTCACATCAGGGTCACAGCCCAGTTCTAGAGATGTACTGCAAGAGCTTCATATCTGATTAAGACAAAAAACTGATAAAAATGTAATGCAGACTAACAATATGGAATTATCTGATGCAGTTTGGGGGGATAGGGACAGGGGGTATAACATCATTCAGTTTATTTGCATATGTTTGTTCTTTCTACTGAAATCAATCTCTTTGAAGGAAGCAAGAAAACTTTAGAAAAAGAAAATATTATTAATGCTGGTAAGAGAACACAGAAGAAAATCTTTAGTAAACATTTCTTTTCCAGTGTTGATTATCATTCTGTCTAATGTTTATTTTCATAATTTTCTTTGATCCAAACACAAATAATAAAGTTAGCTCCGTTTCTTTGAACTAACAAAACTATACTGTGGCCAAATTTGGAGCAAATTTTTAAGTGGCTTTTTTGTTTTTCTCCCAAGCCACATAACAAATTTATAGAGTAGATATCTGCATAACTCACACCCTCTCCTATATAGGAATGTTTCTATGGCTAACAGTAATTTACCTGCTGTGGGTCTCCTGACTTTATTGAAAAGGCTGAGGGCTGTAAGCGTCTGGGCACATACTCAATAGCAGTCAAGGGAGCGCCAGTGGTTCAGGGCTTTGGATCAGGGCTCACCCCGTCGTGTTACGAAAATTGCTACAGTTTATAGGGATTGACTGTGGCTCTGCTGGGCTGGCTGATGGGTTGCAAACCCAGAATGCAGTCAGTCCGCCCTCACTGCGTTTCCTACCCAAACCTACATCACAGACGGCAGGCAGAGAGGCAGGGCAGGGATGGCAGAGGACCAGGTCCATGCCTATCAGGATCTGTGCACAAGGGGAGCTGGAAAGGCATTGTTACTGCTTCTCACTTCTGGACCAGAACCAAGCAGCCAGAGCACAGGTTGTACCTTCACAATCTTCTTCCATCAGAAATTTGACAGACAAGTATGTACTATAGGCTTAGAAACAACTACATTCCTAATATAAATATTATACAATTGTAAAATATGTACTACAGTAATTACCATAGTGCTTGAAACTAGGTCTACGTTGCTGGAGGTGTTTTAGTCTGTACATATTTAAAAACTCTGCCAAATCACAGATCTGCTTCGGAGACCAAACCCACAAGATCATCTCAGGTAAAGCTATTGACCGTGTCTCAGAAAGCTGTCCTCTTGTGTGCCTGACAGCACCTGCTGGGGTGATGGTCAAGAGTCCATACCTGTGATGGAAAGCATATATGTCAACCTCAGATTACAGCTAGCATGTATTCTGGCTGTTCTGTTCAGCCCTCCTGTGTGCAAATATTGTCTCTGAAGTTGGTGAAAGTTATGAATAAAGACCACAACATCCAACCTCAGTCAATCAGCTACAGAAGAGCCATATGCTGGATAAACTCACTGTGTTTTTAAATTTTTGGGGATATGATACAGAAACATGAGAGATTCTCAGGTTCTCTGAAACTTACTATTTTTTCGCTCTCCCATTACATTCCTGTGTTTGTCCCACTGCTTAGCCTAGCTGAACAAGGGCATCCGGTCTAATGATCGATTGCCTCTGTGAGCAGGTCCAAGTTTCATTCTTAAATCAGCCAGCATGTGGTTGATGACAGGGACAAAGCCAACCCTCATCACTCCCTAAGCAAGTCGTGTTCCCCTTTACTGTACACTTTGACCAAATTATGATTTCACCATTGAAATAAATGTCAACATTTCCACCAGCTTCAGATGGATTGGGATTTGGCCATTGGCTTCTAAGTGCAGATGGCCTGTTAAGGGGCTTATTTTTAAATCAGGAGGTGTGTAAGTGCTTCAAGAGATTATAAAAATAGCAATGAATACAAATAACATGAGGTCAGGTATTGCTAAAAAGTGTCATTAGAAAATGGACATGTTTAAGGATAAATCGGAACTGATCCCAGTGACTGCAGGTGACTCACACTTGAGCAAGAATGAAAATTTGGGTTTAGAACTGTGCAGAACAATTTTGGCTGAACCTTTTTACTTTTTTTTTTTAAAATACATATAAAAATGCCAAATAGAAAACAGTTGTTAACTTCTGCAGTTTGTTCTGGTCAAAATAGAGTACTTCTGGTCCTAGAGGAGGGAGTCCCCAAACGGTAACTAAAGGCTCCTGCCTAAATGTGCAAGAGCCCGTCCCTTTGACAGAAGAACATCACAACTACGAACACAACCAAAAGGCACTGCTTATTCAGTTTCTTTTTTTTCTTTTTAACTTTATGAAAACCGTAATACCAGAACCGATACTGTAATTATTGTGCAGTTCACTTTCATATAAATATACTTAGGAATATGGGACTTGAAAAAACCACACACCTCTAGGCTCTGTTTCCTAAATTGCTGGTAACTGTAGCATAGGTACAAAGCCCAGAATGAGCCCACAGTAACATCCACTGTAGATGTCCCAAGGAGCAAAGTTAGAAAAGTTAGAGCGCTACAGAATACCCATTTCTTGATGGAAGAGTGTGAATCAGTGCACTTCCAAAACTTATGAGCTTTACATTCTTACATAATTTTAAGTAAAAATACAAAGAAGTGCTCACGTGCTAGAAAAAGCTCTCCCTATTTCTTGTTACTGAAAGAAATGGGACTTTGGCATGTAGAAGCAGAGTCCCTTGTATTCCCTAGTCCCTGAGACTGCATGGCTTGCTGGATAATTCAGAGCTAAACACAAAATTGTACTCAGTGTTCTTCCCTCCTCCCTTTTTGAATAAATGTTTCTACTCTGCATTCCTGCAAAGACGAGCAGAAAGCCTTGTAGACAGGTGTAGTAACATCTGCCTGAGTCTGCAGAAGCCTGAAACAGCAGCAATGAGAGGTATAGTGCTTGCAAACTAAAGGTGATAGCCTATGTCATGCTGAAAACTCAGCATGTGTAACAGCTCAAAATAAATGGGAATCCATGTAAAAATAAATAGTATATGGCTTACTGTAGTATGGCTCCATTTTGGGGGGGTTGTGTTTGTTTTTTATAATATTCAATTTAATATTCAATTATTTTTATATTCAATTAAAATAAAATATTTGCAGATACTGTGATAACATCCTTTGCCACTGATGGTCCAGGCCTTAGCGGGTGTAAAGCTTTTGTGGTGCCTGGCAAAGGATGCGGCTGATGTCCTAGCCTAGCTACCTTGTCGTAGAGTATGTCCGTCTTGAAAATTCCTCTTCAGAATGGCTCTCTAGCAGGATCACTAGGATCTCTGTGCTCTTCACAGCTAGGGATTGAAACGTGAGTTGTGCCTCAAAAATCTTATGTTATATAGTCCCACGGTAATTCTTCTTCCTTTATCTCCAGTAATTTTCCTATGCTGGTTCTGGTCTGTTCCCTCCTGCTCAGCAGGGGGTGTTTTTGTTCTTTTTCTTTGTTGCTATTAATTTTCTCATAACTACTATCTACTACATTCACATAGCATCTGCTATCAAGCTACTAAAACAATGTTCAAGTATATTAAATCCCCCATTTTAAAACAGTAATAAAAGGTTTTTACTATATAAATACAAAAAGCTTCTCTCAGATCATGCAGTAAGGAAACCAAATACAGAGCTAAAGTTCCCAGAACTTGGGAGGACAAAGGAGCAGTTTACTAAAGACCCTTTTCCCAACACTCACAGCTCTGATAGTCCTTAGAGGAAATAATAAATCTTTCTCTTTGTCACTCTTCCCTAGGTTTCTTTTGTTGTTTGGGATTAAAAAAAAAAAGTGTGAGTACTACTTACAAGGCAGCTTCCTTGATGTTTCTGGTAGTCCAACCAAGGGACAAGATTGTGTGTATAGGAAGGGGAGATGAACAATTCATCCTGTAAAGGAATTAAAAACAAAAGTGGAAATCCTTTGTAAGAAGAAGAGTGGTTGGGATTATAGCTGCATGCTTTCACTAATGACTTTGCAAACATTTAGCCAGAGATAACCTAGAAATCCAGTTGCACTTTATTTAATATTCAGATAAGGACCATTCACCTGCTGTTAAGCTACAACATCTACAATCATTCTTTGAATACTGATAATTATATGAAGCAGACTCCCCTAGAGGCTGGTAGTCTAGTCTGGATTCACCTGGAATACAAAGATGAATAATATTGTATATTACATGCACCCAAGTAGTTGCAATTTATAGAAATGTCCATTTATGCTCCTGAAAAAGAGATGTGTATTTCCCTAGGGGTATAGTATATGGTGATAAAAACCTGTGTGGCGGACTGTTTGGATTGTAACTCCTAGTGTGCCTGTTGTTGATTAATTAATAAACAAATAAATCGTTATATTTAGCCAGATATCTCACTACAAGACCATAAAAGAGAAAATGTTAAAAAAGGATTTTGTGTGCCTCGCCATAAGGAAGGGTTACTCAGAGACACAAGAAATAAGTACCAGAAGTGGCATCCAAATGGCTCAGAGTAGATATGTGTATACATTTTTAAAAGATGAGTAGCATTATGAATATGCTCTCTTTGCCTCCTCCTTTCCTCCTCTTTCTCCCATCAGGTGCCTTGTCCTTGTTCTCCCCTCTCGTTTGCTGATGGCTGATAACACCTTATCTCCACCAGGGAAGCAACCGGGAAGTTTGCTCCTTCCTCACAAGACTGAGGGTATAATTAGAACAACGCACCTGCTCAGTCCTCTGGTGACTCAGTTAGTCTACATCCATGTCAAAATCCATGCTGTGAGGGTAATTTGATCATCTCACTTACTTTTTTCATATACTTTATATGAATAAACCACCAGAACAAGCCTCTGTTGAGTTGGTTCAGTTTAATCTCACAAATTTGTGTCAACTCTTTGTTGCCAGAAGAATTTTATCATTTGATCTCATGGTTACACTTTAGTAGACTTTAGTACATATTTTATTTCACTCTCCAGAATATAAAATTCCATTTTGTGTCAAAATCATCTTTTTATTATTATCTATTTATATTTCAGTGATACTTACAGGCTTCAACTGAGATCAGGGTCTTGTTGTACGAGACAATACAGAAACATGCAATAAAAGAATTCTAGTCCCAGGAGCCTTGTAAGCTAAATAAAGGCTAGGAGAAAGGAAATATTACCCCCATTTTACAGATGGGAAACCGAAGCTCTGACAATCTTTCCATACAACGCAGTGCAGTGTCATACAGCGATACTGAAGAGAGAGTTCTGAAAAAGCGACAAAGTCCAGAATCTACGTAAAATAAAGGTGGATTTAAACCCTATTCTACTGGCAAGCATCCATGGAAGTTCAAATAAGTTATAGATGTACACCAGTATCATTTGCACACTAAGCATCCCAAGGCTCCCTTGGCCTTCTCCATGCTTGTTTGTCTCCCAGCCCCCCCTTCAAAGGCAGAAGACACCGGTTTTTGATGCTGTCTTCTTAGGCTCGTAAGAGTTAGTCTACCACTGCTTCCTCTAGCACTTTACAAAAATTTACCTCTAGCCCTGTGATGCCACAGCGGTGTCAAATCTCTCTGACTGCAGCGGCTTCCAGGCTCAGCAGAGATACATCAAGGGTCTGTTAGGTTCTCCTTCCCAACAGCCGAAGGGTAATGTAATCTTTTTGTCCTTGAACAGAGCCTGGAATCTCCTGCATTAGAATACTTTTCCTCATTTAATCTGCTCCTCCCGGAAGGCCCTGTAAAGTCCTGGGGAAGCAGTAGCCAACAGAGGGTATTCACTCAAGACCAAGCAGCAGAGCAGCACTTTGGTATTCCCTGAAGACATAGCAGAAACAAGTGGAAATGGTAAGTTCACTGTCTTCCTTTCAAAGGATAGGACTAAAGATAGGAGGGGAGACGAATGGCGGGGGGGGAGGGGGGGGTAGCAGTTTGCACAGAGGTGCTTGTGTCCCCCTCAAATCTGCTGGGCTACTGCAGACATTTGCAAATCAGCCTGCTGAATTTGGTTTGCAGAACTCTGTGAGCTAAACTCTTCACCATTCTAACTGCACCACTATAATGTTGCCTTTTGACTAAAAACCAGTTCAGACTAATTGTCAAGGATCAGATAACAGGAAAATATTTCTATTTGACAGTCTACTATTTTTCAATTGTTCCTCTGTTACATATCTGAGTAAACATTTGTTCCACTTACCATTTCTGAGCAAAAGACATGAATCATTTGACTAGTAAAACCACAACGACAGCTGTTGCTTATTAGAAACAGTCATCTTGTTCAAGGGCCTGCTATGGAGGAGTTCTTCAGGAAACTGTTTCTGCTTTTAGTGCTTTACAGTGCAATGAAAGCAAAGTTGCAGAAATTAGGGCATTTTTATTTCACTTATGTGATTGGCAAAACACACAGGCGCACACACACACAGAGCAATCATTACAGCTGAGCTAGAAGCCCCCAAGAAACAGGAAAATACTCATTTAATACTACTAATGCTGTAATACTTACATTCTTTGACTTTGTGACGTTTATAACAGTTCTCTACAATAGAGGTCAAACAAAACTGGATTTCAGGGTCTCTTTCTAAATAGGTTACAGTATTTGGGATTTTGGTGTTGGATACAATATTTATACCAGTTATTAGGCATGTACCAGAAACATTTTTCACCGTTCATGGTTTCTCCAGGTCTCAGGAACAAATTAATTCTGGATTCACAAAATCCCTAGAAGCCAGTCATCAGTGGTCACTACTACATTACTTTCAGATAAAGCTTCTCCAGCCAGTGGTAAAAGGGAAAAAAAAAAAAATCAGTTTTAAAAGTCTGATCAGGATAGGAAAACCAGGGAGGGCAACTCTACTTAATTACAATAAAATACTTTTTAAATTAGTGGAAACAAAATAGGGAACAAAAACTGGACCACAAGGAATTCAGGAACAAATAGGTGAAACTGAGTCAGGCTAGAGATAAAGATTTTTCCCTTTCCAGAGTGCTGGTTCAAAGGCATTATGGAGTGTAAGGGCCAAAATCTGATTGTTTCTGTGACCTGTATGAAACAAAATTGTATTAAACAGAGGCCTAACAGTTAGGCATTTTATCAGACAAAATCGCTGGAGTGGTATACCCTGTATGATGCCCTTATTGTCAGCTTTGAAGGGGGAAGCCGAAGACTAAATGAGCATAGAGACTACACTGATCCCAGCAGAGCAGAGGGGAGGAACATTGGCAGGGCAATGTAGAGATGCTACCGAGTAGTCTGCTCTGCAGTTAAATAGGAGCACTTGTGGCTTTGTGGCTGTTGCTTAAATACCTTTCAAAAACACAAAATTCATTTGCAAACATTAAAGAAGAAAGATTAAAAAAAAAAATTATAAGTATGGATTGTTGGACTGTGACAAAAGGAAAGCAGAACAGAAAAACAGCGGAGAGAAGCGTGTCACTGAGGAGGCAAAGCTGAGGTTTATTATGGGTTAGAAATCTGCAAAACTGTCACCAATTCAATAGTAGTATTCAGCGAGGTTTCTAAAGATCATATCCTGCCCTTCGTTCACCCTCGCAACACTCACTGATGGGAGTCAGCACTTTGCTGCAGCTGGATATTTATAAGTCATTTGTTCTGTGTAACATGCCTGTTCTTACTAATCTTAGTCAAGTAAGTAGTCCATCCTCATGTGTCATCCCACGGAAGTCAAATGTGCTATTAGCATAAGTGATGATTGCTTATCTGTGTGAGGTCTTGTGAGGTTGGGTCTTTCAGCATCGGTATACTTGACGTGGCAGTCTTTCTATTATAATTTAATAAAATGGGGCCCAATTCAGTTCAGAGGTGCCTTGAGGAATAAGCTGGACTTAAATGGTGCTTAGGCCTTTGGCTGGACCTCTACAAACCCTGAATTTCATTGAGTGAATACTAATTACTCAGAGGGGGGTTGTTAAATTATAGACTCGGTTCTTTACTGTTGCTCGGAGCACGGTACCTTTGCAAGTGCTTGAGCAAGGTCATATAAATCTGAACACACTCAGAAGAAAGTTCTGGTAAGACTGCCTTCCTTGGTAAAAACAGGGACTGCAGAAACGTTATTAATAACTAGTTCAGGGGATTTGTACATGTTAATGGGTAAATTTGACTCTAGAAGAATACTGTGCACTAAAAATGGACAGTATAAGACAGTGGAGAAAACTGCGTCTCACAGCTGCACTGAAATGGAAATCTCTCTTCCAGTCAGGTAGGTGGAAAAGGCCTAATCCAGAACCCTGTGCAGTCAGTGGAAATCTTCTGTTGTGATGAGCTCTGAATTAGGCCCTTACTGAGCAAGCACGCTTAGGCACCCTTGAAGCATCTTAGTCTTGGATGACTGTGTACAGTAACGCACTTAGTATAACATCTGTAAAACGGATCAGTTACCCGTAATCAACTACTGGGTGCAAGAAGGAATCGATCAGTTCATTTTCTATGCCACGCACCTCTCCTAAGGAAGAACTCCTAATTGCTGCATGGATAAATCAGCAAAAGACATCACTCGTGCTAAGCACATGATTTTAAAGGGTTACTTTTATTTCTAACAGCTTTTTGTTCTCCCTCTTTTTAAATTTTTCATATCTTTTTGTTCTTTACCTGATTTCTGAGCAGCTACTAGCCTCGGCGTGGCTCCTGTATTCTCTCAGCCTTCATTCTAAGATCCTACAGCTCTCATAGCATTTACATCTTTTGTGAATACTGCAGCAGTTCCTTGTGACCTTTGTGACCATCTCCTTAATTCATAGTTCTCCTCATTCCCAAAGTGTAATGGAAAATTTTGGATCATAATTTCCTAACCAACTAGAACTTTGCTCTGCTCTTCGTTACATGTGATCTGCTATAGTTACAGAGTGCATGAGTAGTCTTCTATGTGACCCCAAAGGTTTTTTTTTTTTAAAAAAAAAAAAAGATATTCGAAAAAGTCTTAATCAGTGGTACAAAAAATATTGCCCAGCTGTTAGATCCAGAGGGTTTGGCACACTAGATCACAAGTAGTGGACACATTATAACATTTGATCCTTATCTTTGCTTGCTGTATCTGTTAAAACAATCTGCTGTTTGTATACCTACTGCACTTCCAGCTTTCCAACCAGGTGTTTGTGAAGAATTGCATTTATTAATTAGTACATAAATCATTTACCAATTAAAGGCATATATGCAGGTCAATCCTGTGAAATCACACAATGCATGACTTAGACTTTTGGTGAAAGACTAAAATCTGCATATTAAATGGCAAACAGGTCCTCACTAAATTACCAAGAAAGAATCATCATTGTCAATATTAATGAAACAGTGCTATAAAAACTTTTTTTTTATAGTTGTCTGGACAGCATAAGTTTTTCTCCTGTTAGATTTAAAATCAAGTTCAGACATTTTCAGTGTTGAGATGCCTTTGCTGTCTAATGCCCTCGCACAGCCCAAGAACATGCCCAACTTCAGCCGGCTGTAATCCATATGAAGTCAATAGGACTTTCTCATACGAAAATTAAAAACCTTTGGAAAAAGCTTGCTTAATCAGTTTTTAAAAGATTTCAGGGTCTTTATATGCCAGCCATTATGTTTCACATAAGCATTTTTTATTTGCTAGCCATCCAAGGACTTGATTTTTCTTCATTTTCCCATTAGCCTGGCAGTTTAGCCAGTAGAACCCTTTTATTCCTCCCACTGGAGTAGCACCGAGAAATTCATTTGATTCCAAAGGATAGCAGTTGATTTCATTATCATATTATAGAAAATAAAGATTACAATTCCAAATTATTTTGCCTGCAGTCCACACACTAATCATGTAAATGGCAATATGTGGAAAAGTTGACTACATCATAAAAAATTAACTTCCTGCAAGGATTTTCTTGAATTGGTTTCAAAAGAATCTGCTGTTTGGCATCTTTCCTGTACTGAATTTCTGGAGGGTAACTGCATTATGTGCATGTGTAACATACAAAAGGAAACATTCACTGAACTCTTTCTTTCTGCTACCAGATGTAACTATATGTGCTGGTTTTGGCTGGGATAGAGTTAATTTTCTTCATAGTAGCTAGTATGAGGCTCTGTTTTGGATTTGGGCTGGAAACAGTGTTGATAATAGAGGGATGTTTCAGTTACTGCTGAGCAGTGCTTACACAGAGTCGAGGCCTTTTCTGCCTCTCACCCCACCCCACCAGCGAGCAGGCTGGGGGTGCACAAGAAGCTGGGAGGGGGCACAGCCGGGACAGCTGACCCCAACTGACCAAAGGGATATCCCACACCATATGACGTCATGCTCAGCATATAAAGCTGGGGGAAGAAGAAGGAAGGGGGGGACGTTCAGAGTGATGGCGTTTGTCTTCCTGAGTAACCGTTACGTGTGATGGAGCCCTGCTGTCCTGGAGATGGCTGAACACCTGCCTGCCGATGGGAAGGAGTGAATGAATCCCTTGTTTTGCTTTGCTTATGCGTGCAGCTTTTGCTTTCCCTATTGAACTGTCTTTATCTCAACCCACGAGTTTTCTCACTTTTACCCTTCCGATTCTCTCCCCCATCCCGCTGTGGGGGGAGTGAGCGAGCGGCTGTGTGGGGCTTAGTTGCCAGCTGGGGTTAAACCACAACACTATAGCACATTGTTTGTGTTTAAAAGAGTTGCCTCTGTACGCATATAAGGTTATAGATGTGTGCATTGTAAGATAACCACTAATGGAAGGTGAAATACTATTCTCTTTCCCTTGCAATTGAGTGAGAAAGGTTGCATCTAATGATAATTTGAATATTCTGCCAACAGTTGGTGATATTCGGCCCCTGCCAAAATAAATAAATAAATAAATGCTTCCATCTCCCAGAGCAAATGCCCTGTAAGTCTATAGAAAACAAATTAGGAATGCGTTATTCTCAATGAAAAAAGTCTCCACGAGAGCTATAATTTTATTTTTTTTAGTGCACAGAATAACATAAATCAAAAGAAGCAATAGTCTACCTTGTGTTTTGACTACTTTGACCCTCTTCAACCCCTGCCAATTTTTATCTCATTTTTGTTTAACTTTGTACATCAGAGTTTAATTTTAAACCTGGTCCTGAAGACAGTGATGTATAGGGTACATCAAGTATAGCTTAAATTACCCTCTCCCCAGTGATTTGAAGTTGAGGGGAGGGTCTTACTCCGCAGCAGGGTGGGAAAGAGAAATGGTCAGACGTTGCCCTTTGAACCTGACCACCCTCAGCTACAGAAACATTTATGCCAGAACATCATTTATTGATTTTATTATATTTTAGGATCTCTTAAAACTGTTGGTGAATTTTTGACACATGCATATAAAACCAGAAATATGGGTTGAGCAGAAACTATAAATATAGACAACACTGCCCAATAAACTTACATCCTTTCACTTACAGGTTTCTATTTCAGCTGATCATTCTGAGCAGCCTGTCTTTGAAAATAAATGTTACCCCTCTGATAAGCTAACCAATTTGAAGATTAAAGCTGCATTTGAGGATTAAAGTTTTTCTTATTTGATTATTGTTGTGTCTTGTAGCAGTAGAAGATAAATATTAATAAAATGTTAAAGTCCAATTCTACTCACTTTACTCATGTGAGCATTGTATACCATGAGACTGAACAAATTATGCAGGATTTGGCCCTTAAACTCAGCATTGACTGCTCTGTTTTCTCAGTCCACTAAGAATAAGTCTCCCGTGAAATGTTACATGTACCCGGCAAACTCATGAACCCACTGCTGCCACATAAAACTCACACTGACGGGTAGCTCTGAAAACTCGCCATCCAATTATATACCACAGAGCTATGTATGTGTTTTTACTGAGGAGAATAAAAACCACAAGAAGCGCTCTACAACAGACCACAAAATGGGTTTGGCACCTGTGTCTCCTCGGAGACGAAGTTTCGGAGTTGTGTTATCACGTGGCCTGCTGACCCCGGGAGAGCAACGCTGACCTTGTCTTACATGCAGAAGTCTATTGCTATGACTCCCCTGAGAGCACAAACCAGCTGCAAACTGCTGCAATGATTAACCCTTATGTGTTGTAGATGTAACATCAAGTCATGGTAATAAAGCTTTCACTGCATAACAGATCTCTTGCTTTGTAAATTGTTGCTCTTATCAGCTGCACTCTAGGATGTTATCCCTTTTCTGTGAAGCATGACTGCTGTGTTGTTCACTGGAAAGGCTACCAGATCTATAAAGTCTGTGATATTTATTCAATTGCTGTGGAGAATAATGCAGAGAATACGCTTTGTTTAAACTAAAAATGCAGTGTGTGAAAACAAAAAAAACCTATGAAATACTCATACATATGAAACAATATATTAATTAAAATCCAGAATGCCTGTAGCAGATTTGAATCCGGGAACACCAGATTTGCTACAACAGACAACTGTGGTGTTCCATTGAGTCCAGGCTCCTGTTTGTGGAAGTAATTTATACCTAACGTTTTGTAAAAATGCAAACCCTTTGACCTGTGATGCACCTGGACGATTACCAAGTTTTGCTGTTTGGCTGGAAACAGAATGCTTGTAACAATCAGCACTCACCTCCCCAAAACATAAGCAGTATAAGTCTTATTTTGTCATGCGCTTCAATTATCAGACCTAATTCTATGCTTTCCTATTTGCGTAGAAGCCGATGGGAGTTTTGAGTGTGTATCAGCCTATGATCCAAACTACAGGCCTGTGAACAGGGCCCTGGCTTCCTCAGAAACGTGATGCCTTTTATCTCAGCGTGCTTCCTACCCTCCAGCCCTTCCCTTGCCACATCAAGGCTGTGAAAGAAAAGGAGGCCTTAATGTAAGCCACGGTATGATATGATACTACCTGCTTTAGTCTGCAAAGAGCCAGAAACAGTATCTCCGAGAGATGGAAGCTGCTGCGTGTATCACAAGGACTGTTGCTGCACACAGTCGCTGTTTCAGAGGGACTTTCCAACATCCCACCAGCCAAGCAGAGCGAAAAGGATTTGTTCAACGTATCCACCCATCGAAGCAGCAACTCTATGTGTTTTAGGGGCACGGGACTGCTGGTCCTTGTTGTCGCTCCTGTCTCTCTGCAGCTCAGAGGTTGGACAGACCAAAAGCATTGCAGGGCTCTGTCCACAGCTCCCAGGGACGGTGTATAGTTTTCATACACAACCTTTTTCAAAGGATAAAACCAGCTTCCAGGTTCAGGAATTAAGAAAAAAAAAAAAAAAACCTTTGGTATAAACAGTGGAAAAGTGAATTCAGGAAGGAAACAAAAAATGGTTTCCCTAAAAAACCTAAGGTGTTATGAGTTTTGGGAGGGGCATTCAGATACTGTAAAATGTGATTGTGAAAGGCCTCGCACTGTTTGGGAGTGTAGTAGACTAACATCACCTGCTAAGTGCAGGTTGAGAAAAGGTATTTGGGAAAACTTTTTTCAGCTCAGGAGTGGCAACTAGGAGGGAGGCTGTAGTGAAGATGGGTTTTCCTGCAAGATTCCCTAGTGTTCAGAGGGAGCGGGTTAGCGCCCTTTAGTAAGAGGTAAATTAACACCACTCTGTGGTCCATGACTCATCCCTTTCTCCACCTCTTTTAATCACATTACTTCGGTTTGCCCTTAATGAAATAGGGGCCGATCTGCAGGAGCTGTGCTTGGGCTGGTCTTGGCAGGTGCTGAATGAGGTATTCTTTAGTCCTTACCAAGGAAGAAGCTGCTCTGGACTAATGATGCTTTGCTGTTTGGTATCCGGATTCATCTGCCTGAAAAACACGGCAGATAGTTTATATTTTTATTGCGTAAGTTAGGCTAGACAGGGCTGTTCCTCGCTCATTAGCACAGGCAGCATTTTCCTACAGGGACTGCAGATGAAAGCAATGAGTTTATTCATCTCTTTCCCCACCTCCCCCTCCACAGGCATGTAAGTGTTGTTATTTTAACTCCAACAGCTGTAGTTTAAAAAAAAATTACTATCAAAAACTCTGCGAGTCCTGCTACAGCAAACATAGATAGAAAGACAGTGACAAAACAGTTAACAACTCCAAAACTGGCAGAAACAGGGAGAGGCGGTAACTTCACTTACCCCCTTATCAATTCCAGCAGCTCTTGTTTTTCTCCGAGTGGCTGCTGTGGTCTCCCAGGTGGAGACTATCAGCCTCTGAAGGGAGCAGAAGTTGCCCCTTTAGGAAGAGGGGGAAGGGTCTCCTGGTGATGGCACCCTGCGTCCTGCCTGGCTCCTGCAGGTGTTGGTGGCTGGTGAGGAGGAGGAGGAGGCAGTGGGCTCCAGCTGCTGTGGGGCTGTGTCCTTTCCCCGGGGGCCTGCGTTTGGAAGGTGGGGAGGCCCTGTGTGCCCTTCCATGTCTCATCCCTCCTCTGGCTGTCCCTCCTATTTCCAAGGTACTGTTGCCCTGATATTTGGTTACTCAAAGGGGAGAAAGGAGCAACAAATTTACTGAAATTATCTAGAGATTATTTTGTTCTCTTGTGGGGTTTCTGTGTGAAGGGGGTATCTACTCTATTAACTCCCATTAATATCAAACCTCTACTATTAATAGGATTTGCATATGGAAAGGAAGAGGATTGACCTTTAAATTCATTAAATAAAGCAATTTAAAAAAAAAAATTAGTTAAAAGCGTTAGCGTGAGGAAAAATACAAGAACAAATACATAGACATCAGTATCTGGGCTTTCGTTAACACTAACGAGCAAATTATTGCAGGGGAAGATTTGCATCATTGGAATACGTATTCCAGCCTCCATACTGATATATGTGGTGCGGGGTTATCTTTGTATGGCTCCTCTTTCAGAATGTATTTTCTTCTTATAAAATAGCCTCTCTAACTCCCATTGGGGACCTCCTTATAAATGAGGAACTGGTCCTCAAGGGACTGGCCTGGCTAGAAAAGTGTGTTATTTAAAAAAAAAAAAAAAAAAATTAGAATACTAAGTAATATAATTAGCTCATTTCTTTGTTTTTTTTTAGAAAATATTAAAAAAAAAAAGTATAGCCAAGTTTTAATTAAACATATTCTCTGGATGTTTGAATTGTGTAAGAATTAGAAAATCCTGTTGTATTTCAGAAGGATTAATTGCATCAATTTAAGGTTCTCGCTCTAATCTCCGATGTGCAGTCAGGTATCGCCATTCTTGAAAAAGCAGCTACAGTGTCGTGAAAAAGTGACGTTTGCCCACTAGCTGGGGCCACAAGCTGCCCCTTGGAGGGGCATTCTCAGCCCATGAGTGGCAGTAAACATATTCATCTCTAAGCTTTTACATGGGAACAAACGTAGGTTCTCTATACCAAAACTGGCTAAATACGCAGATTCAAAATATTATTGCTCCTAATAATAAATATTGATTTACACGTGCTGAAAAGCTTCTGTTGCCTTCACAGCAAGTAGTCTAAAATATAATTAATTAGTAACGTTTTTACCACCATATTGCTTTTCGAGTCTGATTCTTGAGACACCGATGTCCAATGGTCTCTGGATCTCCAGCACCGCTCCGCTCTTAGCCCATCCCTGTCTCAGCTTTCTGGCATAGCCCTTTGTAAAGTACTTGGAGATACTCGGATCAAACTTGCTGCCGGTTCAAAGTGGTGTCAATCGGTATTTTGTGCTATTTTGTTATGCATCTCAGTCTATAAACTCAACTATTTATTCTGTCCCTGTTCTATCTCAGGCCCCCACAAGTGGGAAGAGGTGAAACAGTTCAGGTTATTCTTCTCAGAGCTCAGCTAATGTAATCTGCTGAATGCAGCTCTAAACATCTGAAGTTGGTGAAATTAAATAAAGTGCGAGCATCCTTTGGTCTATAGCTCTTTGCCTTGAAAACAAGTACTCATGGTAACCTTAACATTAGTATACTAAGAAAAAAAAATCCTCATAAAAGAATTTAGTGTTAGGATGGAGCTCTGCCTAATATTAGAACAATTACGGAGCAGATGCATCTACTCCGAACAAAATGACCTTTTCATCAAGTTACAAAACATTAAAGGTTAAAGAATGTTTGAAAGGAAGTTAATACTTTTAAAACGTTAGAAAAAATTGCCATTCTTTCAAGACCTGACCAAAATCAGTGGGAAACTATGACCATTTAGGTACATCCAGTCATAATTTAAGCAACGCTTAGAAGGATATAAGGTATTTTACATCGCCTGTTTTATTTTAAAATTAGAAGTGCTTTTTCAGAGAAGAAATGAGATTTGATAGTACGAAATACCCAATGAAAGAAATCTGCTCTAACGCTGGTTAATTGCGATTTTAAAGGCGCGTTTCTTTCTCTCCATTGTGTACAGATGACACAAGAAGAGAGAGGGGGAATCGACGACGGTGTCAGATTTTCCCAGTTTCCACACTTCATCTGACCCGGATGGTGCAAACTCCGGTCTCCAGTAGGAGGGAACAGAGCCACCGCTCCTGCCTTAGCGCTTCCCCTCACCCCAACGGGCACAAACAAACGTTTGCAGCGGGGACCTGCCCGCGGTGGCGGGGACGCTGCTCCTGCTCGCGGAGCAACCGCGCGGGAGGGGGCCAAGCGCACGGACCGCACCGCCGAGCGCACGGCGAGGCTGAAACGCGTCCTGGGGCGCGAAGCGCCAGCGCGGCCCCCGAAAGCTGCGGGCGGAGGGGTGCTGCGGCGGCCGGCCGCCTCCGCTGCTCGGCCTCCCCGGGGGGCTCGGGGCCTGTTTGCCGCCTTGTCAGGGCGGCTGCGCCCCAACGGCGAGTTTTTATTATTTTGGTTAATTTTTCTTGGAGAAGGGGCGAGGGCGGAGGGCGCCGGGTGCCGGCCGGGTCCCGCCGCGGCAGGGCCGAGCCCAGCGGCCCGCGCCGGGCGCCGCGTCCCCCCGCGGCCGGACCGCCTGCGCGGAGCCCCGCGGGGAGGCGGGAGGAGCGCCGTCCAAACCCCTGCACATGGTCTGCGTCATCCGGGTCCTGTGCTCTTCGTACGTAATAAATTTAATGAAGCCCTTCTAAACGGTAGTTGCTGGGCATGCTGGGGAGCGAGGATTTACGACCCTCTATGTCTTTTTTAAATGCCCCCTGGCCGCGTGCCACGCCGTGGCCTACCGGCCTGCACAGTTTCATTCCCGAGATCAAAGACGCGCGTCGAGGCGCGGAGGCGGCGGGAGGGAGGGAGGGAGGGAGGCCCGCACCTCCGCCCGGCGAGGCGGGCCGGGGCCGCGGGGCGGGGGCGGCGGGAGCCGCCGGGAGCCGGTTGTTACCCTTAGCCCTGTGCGCGTCCCCTCGGGGGCACCGAGCTCCTCGCCGCGCAGCCAGCTCTCTTTGGGGGCGGGCGGGGACGACTGTAGCGCTTCCCTTCCCTTGGCGGTGGAGTAATTAAGCGGTGGGGCTTGGAGTGTGCCCCCAGCCGGGTAAAGGTGCGTTACTGGCAGATGGGTAACTGGTTTTTAAGAGAAGCTTGCCTATCTTGGTGCAAGCACTATGTGCAAAGCACTAAAAAAACCCCATCTGGGAAACAAGTTTCTGTGAAAAGAAAGAAGGATTTTGCTCGGGGTTAGGCTTTATCAACTTCCCACTTCATATATTTTTTCCTGTTTTTTCAAAAGAAGTATCTGTGCACAACAAAATCTTTATTGCCTTAAATCACAGGCGGTCAGCAAAGGAACAGCTGTGTTAGCAGTGCAGTGAAAACTTTCAGGTGATGCGAGAAATAAGGGGAATCCTTTCCCCTTCTCCTTCATCCTCCAAATGCCTTTCAAATTAACCAGCTCTGAGGATCGCTGCCAGTCTCCACAAAGGCGTTCCCAAAGCCTGCAGCTAGTAAAACTTTGCATAGGTAAAATTAGCTAAACCCCTTCCAGCTAACACAGTGGCTTTTGTCGTCACATATGGTGGAGCTCCAGGATCTGTAACTATTTTTCATAAAAGATTTTCCTACTGCCCAAGTGAATACATTACGCTACAGTAGCTCTGAATGGTATCGCTTATTTCCTTCAAAGCAGCGGCCGATTGTTTCTTCAGAGACCCTAAGTCCTTTCAAGGGGGGGAAAAAAGTGATAATTCAGCGGGACTGAATCGCGACGACAGATCTCATTTTGACATGCAACATCTCCAAAAAGTGCCGCCCCTGGGAGAGCGGCAAGTGCCGAGGGAGCGGGGCGGGGGAGGCTCGGGGCGGGCAGGGCGCCGGGGCGGGCGCTCGCCGGGCCGAGCGGGGCTCACCGCCCCCGGACTCTGCCCCGAGAAAGCCCGGCTGGGGCGAGCGGGAGCCCGGGCCGCTCGGGGGCCGCAGCCCTTCCCCGGCCGAGAGGCACCGCAAAACGCGACGGAGCCTCTGCCCCCGCCGCGGGGCCGCGGCCGGGCCCGGCTCTCCCGGGGGAGAGCAGCAGCAGCACCCCGGCAGAGCCGGGGCCGGGGAGCCGCTCCCGCCGCCCGAGTATGATTGCCGGACTTGTTGGCACCCGGCGGCGGGCAGGCGGGCGCAGGCGGCTCTCCAGCCGGCGCGGGGCTGGGGGCTTCGCCTCCGCAGGGGCCCCGGCCGGAGAGCGCCGCTGCCGCCCGGCGCCGCGGGGAGGGACGGACGGAGCGCCCGCGGCGGGCACCTCCCGGCGCGGCCAGCTGCGCGCCGGGCCGCGGAGGGCTGCGGGTCCGCTGCGGTGCGGTGCGGGTCGCGCGGCCCCGCTCCGCCCGGGGGGCTGCAGCGGCGGGGGGCGCCCGCACGGGGCCGACCCGCTCCGGGAGTTTCCTCGCAGCGCCCTGCGGCTTCCTGAGCCGACGTTCCCCCCCACACACACACCGTGGGTTGGTTTTTTTTGGGGGGGATACATTTCTGATATCTGGGGTTAGGTGGGGAATTACTTTTAACTCCAGGCGGGAGCGAATCGATTCGGACACGGTTACCTACAGCTTAAAAGGAATGCTTCAAAATACTAAGACGCTGGGCGTGCTTACTGTCTGTTTTCCCCGTGCTCTTTCCGAAATGCCTGGTCCTGATCGCAAGGACACTGCTATCCCAGTTCTGATTTTCTGGGGCGTATTACATGTCAGAACTGTAAAAGTCCTCTGGACAATTTACAGACAAAACATCTGGTTCGTTAAAGCAAAGCTACTGGACTAAGACAAACAAACTTTGCTGCTGTGTAAATTCACTTACCCAAACAATTTACATTCAAGCAAAGATTTTAGCCCGAAGAAAAACTTTCATTCATTTGTATTCAGGAGGTTTGGGAATTCATGGGCATTTTCAAATAATTTTGCTCTAATAAAGTTATGTAGATATTACAAAATGTCTTTATTCTCTTCTCAGATTATTGTTGCTGTTGTAATGGTTCTTGACGACACTTTGTATTTTACAAAAGTGGAGTATCGTTTTCGGTCGTGGGCAGTGGTGTTTTTACACAAACTTGTCAGATCCGTATTCATCTAGCCCAGCCTTAATGAAAACTGTGTCGCCTTTGTTCTTCGCCGGGAGAAACCGAAGTACTTTTCGCACACTTTTTGCATTTCGATGGAGTGCCGCCGAGGCGTTAGGACGGAGGGAGAGGTTTTTCCCGGGGGCGGAAGGCAGCGGTGGCAGCCGGCGGCTGCCCGGGGGCCCGGCTGGGCAGCGGGTGCCCGGCGCGGCGGCGGGCTGCCGCGTTCACCGCGCCCGGTCCCGGGCGACGCCTCCGTGGTGCTCCCGGAGCCCACGCCTCCGCCTGTGCGCGGCGGGGGGCTGCCCCGGGAAGAGCTGCTGGCAGGTGAGGGGCCCCAGCCGCCCTGCCCCGCGCCTGCTGCCGGGGCTTGGCCCCCCCCGCGGCCGGGAGCCCGGCCCCCGGCGGCCCGGCCCCGGGCGCGCCGCCTCCTCCCTCGACAGCTCGCTCCTCGCTCGGCGGGGCACCCGCCGCCTCGCAAGGCCCCAGCTCGCTGATGCCCAGCCCTTCCCGCGTGTCCGGGGGACGCTCGGCCGGTGAGGACCCGCCGGGTCCCCGCCGGCTCCTCTGCTCCGCTTGAAGGGGTGGAGGCGCCCCGCGGAGCCCCCGCGGAGCCGGGCTGCTGCTCGGGGCGAGAGGAGAGAGCCCGGGGACGGAGCAGTTCGCACAGCGGGTATGACCCCCCGGAAAAGCAATCAAGCGGTGCTAACAAATGAGAGCAGCTACACACGCACATGGGGACCTCGACGCACGCGTCTCCCTTCCCTGTTTGCAATGAACAAGTGGCGAAACATCAACACGCTGCTCGGGGGAGAGAAAGGTTAAAGCCCGAAACACGCTGTTTCCTAAGAGGCAGCCGTTCCAAGTTTAATAAACTTCCTCACTGATCCTCTCTGGCTATTCCCATAACTAACAGTTAATCTCAATGGTCCTTTTAGCCCCGCTGCCTCCGCTCGGACCTGGGTGGCGGGAGAGGGGTTTCTTGGGGAACTGTCGGAGTTTTCATATAGGGGAATGAAATGAGCACTGAAAATGTACAACAAAGAAGGGCACTCTAAACGGTGTACGCTGTTGAAATGTAAAACATTCTTAGCTGATGGAAAGTTCAGGAGTGATGGTTTTCTAATTATGGGACTTATAAATAATTGGTACCTTGGTTTAAAACTGCCGGGAAGAGCGAGCTTAGAGCTGAGCCTCATGTGCTGAGCCTTTGTAGACGGAGTCTGTACAGTCATCGATTTTATGCATTATGTTTGTAAATGTTACACTTAATAAAATTACGGGTTCTGGCTCTCTGAAATAGACTGTGACCCCCAAAGAGACCGATGCACATGAAGGAATCTGCATTTCCCTCTGTAATTCGTCTGATAGAAAGTTCAATAGATTTTTTTTTCTCCCTTAAAAAACTGGATATAGTTAACAACCAAATTATTCCACAACTTCCTGAGCGTTTTGGCACTAAGAGTTGTGAATGTGTAAGCGCAGTCCATGTGTCTGCGTGCACGTATCTCTGCTGCCTCTCTCTCACACATTCCCCCCCCCCCCCCCCCGGGAGTTCTTATTTCTAATTGAGCTGAGAAAGTTCCTCCAGTTACTGTTTACAGAAAGTTTAACTTTTTGCATTCAGTCCCCCCTCCGCCCCAATGGGTGCACTGTTACAAGCCCATCACCCTCCACTGCCAGCGCTTGTGGCCCGCCCTTTGAAAAGCAAGGTAAGTGTTGTTAGACAACCGTCACCACACAGCAGGGATGGTGGTTGTCTCGCAAATGTTTGTCTTAGTGACACCGTTCAGCTGCTGAGGTTGCAACCTGCCAGCATCTTCCACGCGGGCTGTACTTCTGCGAGAGGGAGAGCTCTGCTAGGGAATCTGTTAAAATACACATGCCACTAAACTCATGAATACACGCGTGTAGCTGAGCGTAACAGCGAGAGGAGGACTGCAGCCCCCTGAAGCTAAGCCGAGCCCGACTAGCTGGCGAAAGCGGAGGGAGCGCTCCCCGCGGAGCGGAGCCCCGGCCCCGCTCGGGTGGCCGCGCTCCCCAGCCCGCTGCGCGCCGGGCACGCCGGGCAAGGGAGGCTGCGCTGCGTCGGGCGGGTTGTGTGTAGTACAAAGCTAGTGAGAGATGAGCAGATGTAGAGAGAGCGAGGTGGAAGGAAGAAAAGTTCTTGCAACTCGCAAACCCCCCGAAATCGGTGATTGGCCGCTGCAGCATTTTCCGCAGGATGCTCTGCGGCCGACTGATGGAAGACCAGAACAATTCCTGGCTTTGGAGAGGACTCTCGCGCATTTAAGAATAGCCTTTACAGGACTGGAATGACTAAACACGCCTTATCACTTTTATTTTGCTGTAGTTTTCAGGGCGTTTTGTCAGCGCCTGATGGCAGGCTGACCTTCCCCGTGCTCCGCGCGGCCGGGCAGGAACAACGCCGGCCGGGGCTCCCGGCTCCCCGCACTCTGAGCGGAGTCTCCGAAAGTTTCTTCCAGCCTCTCCCGCCCCGGAGCTCGGAGAAATCCTCCATGTTGCGCAGCGCCCGCCGGCTCGGCCAACAGCCTCCTAAGCCCGAAGTTCACCTATCTGCCAGGCTCCCTGTTTAATTCGGTCCCGATGCAGCCGTCGCCCCGCGGAGCCGGGAGCGCAGCCGGGCTGAGCGCGGAGCGCGCCGCGGCCGCCCCTGCCCCTGCCCCTGCCCCTGCCCCTGCCCCTGCCCCTGCCCCTGCCCCCGGCCGGCCGCATCCTTCGGGGGGCGGGGGGGGAATAAATTATTTAGGTTTTCTATTATTTCCTAATTCCCACTTGAAGGGGGAGGAGGGAGAGAGGAAGAAGGAGTTATTAGTCGCAGCCTAGCCCTCTCTGTTTTCCAAGGCTGCCCAACATTTGTAAATACTTATGCTGCGGCTGGTCCCCTCCTTCCTGGTTAAGTTGTTTAGTATGTTGGTTATTTGTACTGAATCCCGGTCTGTGTTGTGTCTGATGTGTTGTCGTTGCAATGTGCAGCCAGGGTGACACTGATGGATGCGCCAATGGTGAGACGGACAGATGTTAGGGCGGATCTAGCGGCATGCACCGCCACAGCGGCGGAGCCCGCCCGCACAGGGCTGCCAGCCGCCGCCGCAGCCCCGCGCCCCGTCCTGGTGCAAGCGCACGCTCACGCACACACACACACACACACACACACACACACAGAGGGGTTTTTTGGGGAGGGGGGGGGGAACGTCTCGGTGTCGTCTCTTAAGTAGATCTGATCGCTCCTTCGGTGAGCAGATACTGTAACTGTGAGGAGCAACCAGCGAGTATCAATGAGATGGAACTGAGCGAATTTGGCAGCAGAAGCGGCAATTGACAACTCACCATTTTCTTGTTTGCAAGAAATGTTTCGTTTTCCCCCAACAGTAGCAATTTCCCGGGGACTTTAGGCGACTGCGATTTTTTTTTTTCATCCTAAAGATCAGCTTAAAAAAAAAAAATCAACTCATAACAGTAATAATAAAAAAATTTTCCCAAACCTTCTCCACCCTTCATGTAAAGTGTTTGAATTTCCTGCAACTTGAAAAGGAAAGCAAGAGCAAAAGAGCGGCACGGCGGCTTTATGAGATGTGAAGACGCAACAACATCTGCACTTAGTCAGGTATTTGGAATTATCCCAAATCTCGAAGAATGGGGGCGAGTGGAGAGTTTTTTGATCTTACCGTAAAAGTGAGATCATCCTTTTTTTTTATTCTTCCCCGTGAACTTTAAAAAAAAAAAAAAAGAAAGAAAAAAAATCGCTACTGTGGTTTTTTTTGGTGGTTTTTTTTTTTCTTCACTTCTCCCAAGCGCCGGCGGCCTCCGGCAGCGCGGCGGGGCCGGGGCCGGGGCCGGGGCCGGTGCGGGGCCGCCGTGCCCGGGCGCGCAGCGCGGCGGAGGCGGGAGGCCGGCATGGGCCCCCGCGCGCCCCCCGCGCCGCCCCGGCCCTCCCCGCTGGTGCGCGGCCCCGCCGCCCAGGGATGCGCAATCAAACCCGCAGCACATCGATCCGCCGGCGCTCGCTGAACTGAGTGCGGCGGCTCGCCAGTGAACTTGGACCAAAAAAAAAAAAAAACCCAAAAAAACGAAAAGAGAGGAAAAAAAAAAGCGCCCCGAAAAGAGGGAAAGAGAGGGAAAAGTGATCTTCCCCGACGAGCAGGGCGCGCGCGGGGCGCGGGAGTGCGCGGCCGCTGCCCGCTCCCCGTCCGGCCGGCGGCACCGCGGGGCAGGGCGCAGCGGCTCAGCCGGCGGAGACGCCGCCGTTAACGGCCGCCGGCCGGAGCGGTCCCGCGGCTGCCGACACCCCTCCCGCCCGCCGGCGCGAAGCGGAGCCCGGGCGGCTGTGGCGCCAGCCAGGTGGGAGCCGGAGGGCTGGATGTGTGCCGGCGGGCGGCCAGCTGCCCGGCGCGCCGGTGAGTGGGGCCGGGGCGGGCGGCGGCGCGAGGTGCGGGGCGAGGCGGGGGCCCGGGCTGCCGCCGCCGCTTGTCACCTCGCGGGGCGGCCGGGCTCCGCGGGGACAGGGCTCAAGCGCCGGGGGCGGGGGCCGGGCCCTCCTCGCCGGGGAGGGGGCAGAGGCTGCGGGGCGGGGGCCGGGAGGGTCCCGTGCCCCGGCGTGGCGGCGATGGCTGAGGGGGGGGGGGGCTCCGGCGGGGAACGGGTGTGCGCGGGGGCGGAAAGGGAAGAGCTGCCGGCGGGGAGCGGGGCGAGCGGAGCGGGCTGCCCTGCCCTGCCCGGGGGCGTCCGGCGGGCCGAGCCCCTCCGCCGCTGCGGGCTGCTGAGGAGAGCGGCGGCGGCGGGCGAAGTTGGGCGGCGGAGGGGGCGCGGCGAGGGGGGGGGTGCGCCCCGCCGCCGCCGCCGCCCCGGGCGGACCCTTCGCCGCCGCCGTGGCCGTGGCCGTGGCCGTGCCCGGCCGGCGGCGGGCGGTCCGGCCGCGCGATGCGCAAAGAGTTAAGGTGCCGTCCGGGGCGGGAGGCGGTGGGAGCGCGGTGCCCCTCTCCCTCTTTGCGGACTAGTTTGAGTGACACTGCGATCATCTCGTTTCCCTTCAAGCTTCGCCTGTTGCCGCCGCCGCCGCTCCAGCGCCGAGCCGGGAGCCGGGGAGTGGAGAGCGCAGGCTGAGGCTCCGCCGACTCCTGCCAAGAAATCCCCCGTCTTTATGCCGTGATCTCCTAGCCCGGCCAGGCACCGGGGGCGCAGGGTGGGGTGGGGGGGACTGCGGGCTCTCCCCAGCCCTCCCGCCCGCACACCTCTTCGGGGGGCTTCCCCTCCTCCTTCCTCCGGGGCGATTTGTCAAACTTCCCCCCTCTTCTGCCAGCAGCAGCAGCAGCAGCAGCAGCAGCAGCAGGGCTGTCCTCTCCTCTGTGCCGCCTCCTCCTCCGCCGCCGCCGCCTCCTCCTCCTCGGCATCGTGTATGCACAGCAACAAAAAATATATCCCCAACCCAGCCCTCGAGCCGAGACTGGAGCAGCTCACCGGATCTCTGGGGCTAAAGCAACTCTTCCCACCCCCGCGCCCAGGCAGCCCCCCCCCGCCGGCGCCGGCGGCCGCAGGAGCTCAGCATGCCGAGGAGGAAGCAGCAAGCGCCCCGGCGCGCAGCAGGTACGAGAGCCGCCTTCCCCGGCCGTTTGTTTCTCCCCTCGCTTTCCTCCGGCTCTTTCGTAACCGCTTTCCAGCGGGCTGAGCCCGTCGGTCCGTACCGGGCTCCCTCCCTGCCCCGCTCCCCGCGATCGCACGCTGCATGCCGTGGGTTTTGCAGAGCAACTCTTGGTCTGGAGGCACAACACTGTGGCGTGGGGGCTTTTTTTTTTTTTTTTTTTTTTTTCCTTGGGGTGGCAGGGGTGGGGGCGCATGAAAGCCCTTTCCCTACTTTGGTACCCACTTTGATTTATTCCTAACTCCGCCATCGCCTGACTCAGTTCTGGGGGCAACACTTTGTGAAAGCCAGGCGGGTGTGTGCAGGCACATACTACATGTACACATACGATCTGTGTGACTGTAGGGGTGGGGGAAGGAGGCGAATTTTGTTCATTTTCAGCCCGTACTTTGGCACCTACTTTGCTTCTATCCCTTGGAGTCTTCGTTCTTCGCCATCCCCTTCCCTCACATGCAAATGGTTTGTGAAAGCCAGTGAAAATATTCTTTTAAAAAAAAAAAATCTGTAAAAAGAGATAGGCTG
Organism: Aptenodytes patagonicus; assembly: GCF_965638725.1. NCBI lineage: Eukaryota > Metazoa > Chordata > Aves > Sphenisciformes > Spheniscidae > Aptenodytes > Aptenodytes patagonicus. Next base: position 13,112,220 of record NC_134959.1, read on the forward strand.
TGTATAAATACATGGCACGCTGTGAACGAAGTGGTAGGGACAAAGTGATTTGGAGGGTCTGCAGCGTTACTTGAAGATCCAAGCCCAGAACTGGCTCCTTTGCTCAACTTTTATCTTTTTCTTTCTTCCCCTTGGACGGCACTGGAGGTGTCTCTGCTGGGCAGACAGACCCACCTAGTTGGTCACTTTCTTTGGCAACCTCTTCTGTTAATCCTATTGATTTCTTATTTATGAGTCCAGATGAGAAGCTGCAAAGGAAACCAAAGGGGAAAAAAAAAAAAAAAAAAGGGTCTGTGTATTGTCAAATGACTGGCAAATGTTTCTGATAGTGCCTTTACAATTTCCTCCATTTTTTTTTCTTTTTAGAAATACTTTTCGAGGCTTTGTCCTGGTGAGGTTTTCTGTTTGTTTGTTTTGTTTTCCTTATGCCAGAAATGTCAACTCCTGTTAAACTTAAGCAGTGTTTTTTTGAAAAGCCAAATTGAAAAGAAAACAGTAAAAAAAAGCCCCACATAATTTTACAGTAATCCTTAGTTGGGGATATGTGGGCTGGAAAAGGTTTCCTTGGCCTGTTGCCATCCTTGATTTGATGGCTGATTGATCGCCTGTCATCTGGCTGCCTTTGATCTATTCATTCCCGATAAACATCAATAAATCACTTGCCATGGTAACGCCAGACTCGGTGACGTCACACGTGGCCTGTCAACTCTCTGTCAGCACAACTTCAGGGGCTCCTGGCTTGATGTGCCACATAGCCACATGGACGAGGGCTTCCAGGGGCATGGGGCTGGCTTAGGTGGAGGAACGGGATCGGGTTTGGTTAGGGGCAGATTTGGGGGACCGGGATGCAACACCATAACTTGCCTTTTACAAAGGAAGGCTCTACACCCCAGGAGGCCGGGTGTAGAAGTTTTCCGCAGGCTCCGGCAGCGTGATCGGTAGTGCATTTGTAGTTGTGCTTATAACAACTTGAAGCAGGTAGTCCTGCAACTTGGTAGGGCGTTGTTAGAAAACGGGCGTTCAAAAACGTGACAGTGCTTTCACACTGTCTGACAACTTCTCGGAGTGGTATGGTTTGAATTTAGTAAACAGCAGGGGATTCGGGGAGTAATACAAATTGTAAATAACTATGTCCACATTTCCTTTCTTCTCTTCTTTGACATATACATGCATTCATCTAGGACTTTTGAAATAGAGAAATAGACTTTCCAGCAGTCTTACTCCATATACTAACAGCTAGAAAGTTTGGAAAGTTTTGCAGTACGGTAGTGGTACGATCTAGCAAACAATGTCGTAGCCAAATACTTCACGGTAATATTTTGCATTTCTGGCCCGTGCCATCAAATAACACTTTTCAAATAAATTAAGAAGGTGAACTTTTCCTAATGCTTGGGAAATTCTATTTTGTAACATTAATTCAGTTCTGCAAAATCTAGCTCTTCCAAGTATTTGACATACTCGACTGTGCTGTATGTTGGGCTCTCCGTAGGCTGGAGGAAAATGTTTCTGCACTAAACACACATTCTGAGGTATCTTTTTCTCTCTCTCTACCACTCTCCGTCTCTCTCTCCTTTCTCAAGTGAATCATCCGTGATGTGTGATCTATCTTTCATATTTAGCAGAAGTGTAATCTCTTTAAACTTTTAGCTTTTTGATAGCCACATTAAACATTTAGTATTGTGTATAATTGCTTCCCACTGAAATGCTGTTTTATTGGTCACATTGGAAATGTTACTTTTTCTAATAGCAGTAAAAGCAAAGGCTTTTTTTTTTTAACACCTTAAAAAACAGCTGAGAAATAACAGGTTAGTTAAGAAATATTCATTACAAAAACTTGACTGCAGGACTAATAGGAGATGGAAGAATGGTTTTGCTCTATCAAAATGACCCGTCAAAACGACTTTGTTTCATATTTGATTTAATTGTCTCTCTCCTGACAGGCACATTCATCAATAGCTTAATGGTCAATCAGAAGTTGGCAGAGTGAGTGCTTTCATTCTTTCCCATACACTAGCTTTGGCTTTACTTTATCAAAATGCCTCTGCCTAATGGATATGGGGGATGTAGAATGACTGAAGGGCTACTTATTTGAGAAGAGTGAAAAAACAAGAACATTTATGCTGTTGATAAGTGCATGAAGATAAATAAGTGAGCTGTATGAGGCGTTTTATTTTAAGAGAGAAGAAACTTACTTTTTTTTTCCCCCCTCCTTTTTGGCTTCAGAGCTGCGAGTTATAAGGTTCATGACTGCTTTTGTGGCATACTGAGAGTGATGACAAATTGATTGCTTGGTACTGAGAGAGAAAAAAAGGTGGTGGTGGGGGGAGAATTAAAGATGTCTGCTGATTGGTAACTCAGGAAATCCAGTCCCCAGCAACCTTGAGAATACTCGAGAATTTTTTTTCTCCAAACTGAAAGGTCCGCTCAGCCATAAAAAAAGAAAAGTTGTTTTGCCAGCTTCATTAGTGTTCACCTAATTAGCTGTAAACCTGATGGATTCCTGACAGCTTTAATGATTGGAGATGACAAGCTCCACGCAGTGTCATCCAGCAGAATTAGGTTTGCAGCTAGTTTGATGTAATCAAGTTGATATTACACAGTCCTGGTTGCCTTTAGTTGTGCATTAACTCAATTTTCTGCTGCAGGTGACAAATGGGCTTTGGTACCTGGATAATCATGTCATAGGAATTAGGGCCCTTTTAATGGTCTGGAGTAGAATAACAACAACAAAGAACTCTCAGCAGCACAGAGCTCGCAGACATAACAGACAGGTGCACAAATTCTTTATGTCTAGCCCAAGTGTTAACACCACACTGTGGAAGACTAAAGCTGTCTCTGAGAATCAAGAATCTGGAAAAATGATAATTTCGGTTTGTTTCCTTTGAGACTCAGGTGAATATCGTAGATAAATTTGGGAGGAAGAGTCAGGGATCGCAGTTTTATTCCTCACCTGTTAAAGCGAGAAGATGGTCAGAATTGCTGCTCCAATGACTTCTGTCATTTAAGTCAGAAGGAAGAAGGTATTTACTGGTTAGAGGCTACTGTCTAGGAAGGCTAAGATACTGTATTAATAGAGGCCAGTCTTGTTCATGCAAACAGTAATTATCTATCCTTAAATTATAGCTTTCACTCGTAGTTTTTTTTAGAAACCTATTTAAAAGATCAAGAAAATGTACTTCCTACTGACAGAAACGACTTAATACGTATTTTGTATACATATAAAGCTTTTCTGAGGAGGGGTTGGGAACTAATGATTTGTTGGAAACTAATTTACTTTTTTTTAAAAAAAACTGAATAAAATATTTATTGTTTTTTAGGCCCAGACAACTGCACTGAGTTTTCAACCCTCTGGAAAAAACCAAACAAACTTGGGGCCCGTGGTGTTTTATTTTTTTCCCCCCCAATCTACTCTGGTTTAAACCCTAGGGATAGCTGCATTCTTTTTGGGCTCTTCACAACTTCAGTGCTTACATTCAAAAGGTGCACATGGTCTGTGTGAATACTGAAATACATTAAATTGATTTTTCAGAGATGCAGAGCACTTCCACTTTGCAGGGACTTCAGTGCTCTTGCTAGGTATCAGCGCCTCCAGAGCGAGGCTGGGAGTGCGCCACAGAAATCCAGATGCACGATGGCATGCAGGTTGTGCAGCCGGATTTCCAGGCAGCTCTGACTTCAGGAAGTTGAATGCTTGCTTTAATTTATGGGAATTGCTTGCAACTACATACATACCCCAAAAGTAAATGTGACGATACAGTAGACTACCTATAAAGGTACTTGCAGTGTCAGCCCTTGGTATGTTATTTGCCTCCAAACCTGCCACATATTTCTCTGTTGGACAGAGATTCTTCCTAGCAGCAAGCTGACAAAATGATTAGTTATGGCTGTCCTGTGCTTTTTTTTTCGGCAAAGTGTGAGGAACAATGCAAAAAAAGAAAAAGGGGCATAAATATAAAAAAGCCTGATAGATCCCCCTGAATATCCGTCTGGAAAACAGAATTTTCCAGAATCAGCTGCCATTTCTCCCATTAGCTTGACAGCTGTCAATTAGGGCTTCAGTGCTCTCCTGGGCCACAGTTTATTGCGTGCGGTTGATGTTGTCATTTTGTTCTCGGTTTTGCCTTGAGCACTATCATGAGCAGGAGTGAAATAGTCAATAACTGATGTATCAGCAGTTATTTCTTAAATTGGCTTACAAGTCTGCATTTTTCCTCTTTTTACTAAAGATTGTTTTGTAAAGTGATTAGAATGAATTGTGACTGCTGCAGGGTTATGGGAAATGCAGTGAAGCTAGGGTGAGTTAGCAGGATTAGAGTGGGTCCTTTTTGTCAGCCCTGTTTCCAGGATTAGTGGAAACTATATAGAAAAGATCACCTTCAGAGTGAAGTGTGGGGTAAATTTTTAAGTGTGCTACGTGCACGCTTATGTAGAAACATATGGTGGTACAGAGTGAATGAAAAGAAATAATTTGCCAGGACCTAAAGTAACCTTACGAGTTATCTTTCTGAACAAACCTTGGCACTGCTAGTTTTATGGTGTAATAATCCATATTTTAATCCAATGTCATGACCGTTTCCTAGCAAATCCAAATACAGATTGTCAAATTTTAATACAGCCCTATTTACAAGGTGCTGCTAGTAGATCAAATATTAAGATGCCTGAAGTGTTGCATTGTCAAGTAAGAGTGTATGTGTATGTATGGTTATGATACAACACCGAAAATAACATCCTTGCAGAGCGATCGTGTGTTATCTTATCTATGAAATACTTCAGCATCATTTACTAAACAATCTACCTCAGGTGTTTGAGTCTGATTTTTTTTTTTTTTTCCTTCTGTATATGTTTGGGGTTTTTTTTAAATTTAGTTATGCCCAAATTATGGTTTATCAGCCTTAAGTTAAAAATGAAAGGTGAATACAATATATTGTATTTGGTAACAATGATATGGACTGGTACATCCAGACAGATAATATGCAGTTGTAATTAGACTGAATAGACAGGCATTCATTTTTAAATTCTTTGACACATGCATAAAATAGTCATATAATAAGATAAGATGACAATTTTATGTTAGGTTGATAAAGTGTCCCGATACATGCATTTAAATGTCTGTAAGCCTTTTTTTATCCAGACAGATTAATTCTAGTTTCCAGCATTTGCAGTTAGACATTAAATTAATTTTAAAAATCCCACTAAACAATGGATGCGTTGCTTTTTTTTGTGTGTGTGTCATTACCTAAAGCAGGAGGATTGAAAAAAAATTATGCAATTGATTTTTCTTGTTTTCAACATTTAAAAAAAAAAGGCATGAAAATTGGCTTAAAGGATTTAAAGCATAGTCCACGAGAGACTGTGTTGTAGTTTTCGTAAGTATAATAATGCAGAATAGAACATTGTCAGAGCTTGAAATTGTTTGTTACCATTTTCATAAAAAGAACTGTAAGGGTTGAAATAAGTAGGGCTTAATTTCAGAGACTGCGAGATTCATCCTACTGCATTTTCCTGATTTTGCTCCTGAAAGATATTTTGGTCATCTCAGTAGAGAGCCAATCTGCAGAATTTAAACGCTTCTCATTGCCAGCATCAACTTTAAGATATTTCTCAGAAAACGTTCAAAGGTTTTTTTTTCCCCGGGGGCGGAGGGAGAGTGGGGAAGGAGTTACCAGAAGATCATAAAATATCTGGAAGCTCTTTGCCAATGCCATTACCTGGTTTGTTCGGGCAGTAAAGGTGCGACTCTTCAAGAATAATCTAAGTTCGTATTTTAGACTTAATTATAAATTATTAATTCTGTCAGGACACATGTTATTAATTACAACTCTCTTTTCTTCATTCAGAACAGCTGTGGGGAATCGCGTAAGTTCACTGTGTGTGTTGGTGTGGGAGTTTACCAATGAAGAGCTCTCCATTCCCAGCCTGCCTTACCTTTACCTCCCATCCTCCTCATACCGGGGATTACTGTTGAGCAGCTAAGCTAAACTTGACATCGCTTGGAATAAATACGAGTTTTGAAGGGATTCAGTGTGCTCACAATTAGTGAACGCTTTTACGGAGGTGGTTTTTAGGTCCTGTCCATAAATAATTCTTGTTTTAGCAAGACTGTATGGTGGTGGGGAGGTCAAAAGGGCACCGGCCAAGCTGTAGCGGGGGGAAGCAAAGCAGTTTTCATGCCCATCCACCAAACTCCCGCCAAACTTAACACATTAGCATAGAGGAAAGAGCTGTTTTATTATTCGTTTGGAATGATTCAAATTCATTTACTTTTGATATTTCTATCATTAAACTGAGCCCTCTGTTTCACTTTCTTATGTGTTCTTTGCGGAATGCATGTTGCATAAAATAGGCAATTTTTAATGAACAATTTAATGTAAATGGGTTCTGAATTTAAATTAATATTAATGAAGCTTTGAGTGAATTTATTTTGCATACGTAAAGGCTTGTAACTCTTTCACCCATACACTCTTGTCTTTATGTACTAACACATTGGTTAGGTGAATTGGCTAGTTTCCATATTTCACGATTAAAAAACTTTAATGGATTTTACTTGGATATTTGTGCTAGTGCAGCTTTACGCAGGTTAGTATCTCTATTAAAAATGTACCCGCCTTTATATTCAGATTTTTGTAGTTAACATTTTACCGTGTTACCCCGCCGTTTCTATGTATTTCTTTCTACTTTGGTTTTGCCTTTATGCTTAGAGAAAAAATTATTCCAACAATAGTCACCACAGTCAAGATGTTTTCTTTCTTTGGCTTACCTCTAATGCATTATGTATTTAGGAATGATGGGATGTTCTATAATTAATTCTGTTAGACGTAATTGCTATAATCACTTTGATGCTACACATAATAAAAGTAATATGGTAAGCATATGAAAAAATATAAACACCTTATTGTAACACTTTATGTAAAATTCTTTTTAAAATCTTGTTTAGAGCGGAACCTCCGCTTCCGCATTTTGTCAGAGCTAACATTTATTTTAAAGCACATTACTTAGGAAATGAATGAATTTTAGATACTGAAAAGATTCTGACTGGCAGGTTGTCTTATATGTGTGTGCTTATATCTCTGATTCTGCACTATTAAAGATGTAGTTCATTAAGAAGCCAATCTTCAGCGTTGCTACAAGTGAAACGTAAATATCACCATATATCTCGTGAAATAAGAGACAAATTTGTACATTGTATTAAAATCTGGTACATAGTAAATAACACAGAAATGAAGTTGTACAGCGGAAAGCTTCTTTGTAGCAGAAAATTATGGGAAATATAAAATGTATGAAGGGTAGCATGTAACTAGAGAGGGAGTTTTTCAGGCATAGTCCCAAGTGGGAAAAAGACTGTAGAAGGTGATTTCCCTCCCCCCTCTTTTTTTTTTTTTAACAAGTAGCTTTGAGTTATTGTTTGCAAACAGAGTTTTTGATAGAGAGGAAATGAAAAAAATATGTGCAATGGGTTAAGCTGTGTAGCTGATATCCTTGATTCTGTAACAAAAAATGTTAATATGGCCATAGTTCTTAATTAGTTGCACACCATACTTAATGCTGCAAAGGTCACTTGGTTTTATGGTCCAGCTTCGTCTATGAATTTGTATGTTTCCCCCAAATTTATATTTCACTCTCCTGTATTTTCTAAGCAATTGAGTGTGCAAATTGTGGTTAAAATGCAAACTAGAAACAGGATTAGAAAAATACGTTCAGCGTGGATAAAGAGGAGTTTTTTTTTTTTTTTTTTGCTAGTGTTATTTTCAAATAATGCGCAGTCTTTGCGTGGAGAGCAGAAATACTACATTTAACTTCTGTAAGCTGAACAAACAAACCCCGACCAACCTCTCGCTGAATTGTTCTGGGGAAGAACAGAACAGGGTGCTGTTCTGAGTATCTCTGGGACTGGGCTCGGTGCCTGCAGTCCTTTTCCTGCTAGGTCAAGCCTGTTGCTGGAGGGCCAGATCTCAGCAGGGGCCTCCTGGAGGCTTGGCGAGGCTGCTTAAGACTGGCAGCCATCAGTCATCCATCTGTGACACAGAGTCTGTTTTTGATGGCAGGGATGATAAAAGGCCTGGGAACTGTATAGGCCCTTGTAATCAGGGCCAGTGCTGACATCCTTCTCAACTTTGACAGCTTCTTCCTTTTCTCTCTTCACCGCCAAGACTGTCTCAACTGGATTTTTTTTTTCCTCTCTCTTGTTTCATGTACTTGATCAGTCTCAGATGCTGGGAATTATTTTTTTCTGAAGGGAGGGGGAGTGTTTCTTTTGGTTTGTGGGTTGGGCAGGTGTGAGAGGAAGTCTGTTTTTTTTTTTTTTTTTTTTTTTTTTTTGTACTGTAGGCCTGTTGCTAATTAATGTTCCTCCATAAGATTCTGTCGGAGTTGAGTAATGTTTTTGATCTTTATGCCTGATAACTGCATACTTAATGAGATTTCAAAGCTGTGAGTGCAGCTCCCTACAATTATTGACAGATGCCTTTTCTTTGCCATTGGGTTCAGCTTCATAAATCCTCCTGCAGTAATGAGGTTCAGAAGTGCCACCCTGCCAGTGAGCTAATGAAAGAGGGGGGGAGGGAGGGAACAGCTCATGCCTGCCTGACACATTTTTTTCCTTTAAAATTTACTATGCAGATGTCAAGCTGTGGGACGATTACTTCAAACATGCTAATTTTTATCTTGCTTTTGTGTCAAGCCTGCATGCCATTTTTCCCCCCCAATAATAAATAAAAATAGAAACCTCAACCTATTTAAATTTTATCATGGATCATAACTATTGAAGACTTTGATATATGTGTGTTCTTTTGCAGTTTCCAGTCAGTGGAGCAGTTTTTTGAAATCCGAAGGGCAGAGAGAGGATAAAAACAAAAAGGGGGGGGGAGCTGCCTCGGCCGCACGTCGGCCTGCCCTAACCGTGCACTTGAAACATCGGAGATTTCATTTTAGAGTTCTGAAACTAAATCCTGGTGGAGAATAGCCGCACCATGCCAAACAGTCGATTTCCTTTTCAGCAGAGCCATACATCACTGACCCACCCTTCCCTCCCGACAGAATGACATGTGTCATTTATCACACGGGCCCTGCCAGGCAGCGCGGGGGGTGCGCGGGGGGAGCTCCCTTCCCGGCACGGCTGTCTTCTCCCCTTAGCACAGCCCGGCTACGGCCCAGCGCCGGCCGGGGAGAGGGACGGTCGGGCCGGCGGAGAGGGAGAGCGCCTGTGCTGGGGGGGGACTGGCAGAGTGACTGAAGAGGTTATGTTCTTTCATATTATCTGCTAAGTCGCCTTGTTCAACCCCCTGAAGATTTTCCCCTCCTGTTTTCTTTCTCTCTCGCTCTTTTTTTTTTATATTCCCCCCCCCCCCTTTTTTTTTTTTTTTTTTTTTTTTTTAAGTTTGGCAGTTGGGACAAACTGGGTGACACGTATCATTCAAGCAGCACCGGCTTGCTGGGGGTTGTGTAAATGAATCTGGGAGCTCTTGGTTTCACATGATTCAAACGTGCATTATTGAAGATGGATGTTCCTTAAAAAAAGATTGATGATGGATATCAGGCTTATAGTGCCATTTATCATTTTGAATATTATTTAGACTTGCCGTGTAAAGCTGTAACTTGAGAGTTGGATGAGCTGGGACAGAATGGAGGCCTCGACGTGCACGTTGTGATTGATGGCTTTGCTTTCTCATTGTTTGTTACCAGATACTAGCCGGTCATTACAGGAGTGCCTTACAATTGTTTTAGGGGCTGGATTTCCGTGTGTGTTTGTGTAAGAGAGAGGGACGGGCAGAGACAGAGTTAAGTTTTTAGTGAGAGCATTTCAATAATTGTAAAGAATGTAGACAAAGCTATTGCCTGTGCAAGGATACAGGCAATCTTTTGCATGAATACAGATGCATGCCGTACGTAACGCTAAAATATAAGCAGGACTGTAGCTGCTCCAGCATAGCATTGTCAGACATTGCCAGTTCCAGTATAAAAATGTGCTTTAAAAATGTGCTTGTGAACAGATTAACACAATCCAGCTTCCTTCTGCTAATAGGCTGCATTTTGGTCCCATAATTGCAAAGAAAACAAAGTTCTAGAACATAATTATTTCAGCATTTACGTTTTTATTTTCCGCCCACCCTCTTCACCCAGTGTTGTGAATCTTTGAACCTTGGCGTTCACTCCCAGGTGTCCAGGATGCTCCTGGAGGTGGATAGTCTGCCCATGTAAATAGCAAGGGCAATCCCTTCCCTTTTTGAAGCACTTTTGCTGGAACCAGGACACCCCCACCTGCTGGAAGAATTAAGGAAGCAGCTTTTTATAGGCAATTAGGTCTTGGAAGTGCAGGCAGTGACTATCGGGAGATAGACACTCCAGCAATAGAACAGCTTCAGCAATAGGTTGCCAAAACTTCAAGTGATGGGGTGTTTGTGCACAAACATCTCTGGGCAAGTGTGATACGCAGCCCGGTTAAACTTGTTCGGAGTTGACAAACTATTGCATGTTTCTTGCCTGGCACATCGTACAAAAATCAAACGATTGACGGGAATGGTAGGTAAAATTAGACGAGAATGGCTTTTTGTTGAATCAGTCTTGAATTTGCACAGGTAGATGGTATTTTTGAAACACTGCTTGTCACCTGAACTTTTTCTTTGATTGTGAGATGCCCTCCTAGCAAGAGGGAATTATAGCAACATTTAATAAACAACATAACAGCATTTAGGTTGAAACGTTTCACAAAGCCATCAGTGACTTTATGAGTTTTATAGAAACGAGTTTTTCAGAAATCCAGTGGTTGTTATCACTTCTACAGATTTTGGTACACTCAGTTGCCAAAAGTAAGACGAATTCAAGTTTATACACTTCATTCAAGTCCAACATAATGAGAAAACCCTGAAAAAATACAATATTTTCTATAAAGACTTCAGCAGTAGAAGGTAAAACTTTGATCTCCTACCCCTGCACTTGTGTAACACAGTAGGTAATTGAAGTGCAAGTGCCAATTTGCTGGAACAGTTGTAAACACACCTTGATACAAATGGCATCATTGCATTCTTACTGATTAGAAAACTTTGCTATTAATAGACACAAAGTCCATTTCAGGTGTAATATGTAAGGAGCTGAGTGCACTCATGGGAAGAAACCTTGTTTTGTTTTTTGTTCGCTTTTATTCTTATCCCTTTTTTCAGTTTTATAGCTGGAGACATGATTTATTGCAGCCATCCATCTTTGGGGCTCATCCATCACATCCTGGTTGCTAGGCAATCATGGCAGCAGCTGTTTGCTTTGAATCAGACAGAAAAGTTGTCAATCATCAAAGGCAGGTGAATAGCATTAGAAACACGCTATTGTCAGACGGAATAATTAATCAAAGAGAGAAAAGATAATTAAAAAGATATGACCCTTGCAAGTACTTGCTCTGGGTTGCCTGGAAAAAAGAAAAACTGCCTGGTCTTTTCTAGACACTTAAGCAGCTGAGGGCTGATAAAATATGCACTCTGCAGTGCATAGTTTTTAATTAATTGAAAAAGGTTCAACATTCAAAGACGATGCTGGAGAAAAGTCTGATTATGAGCAGAAGTAATATTTATTGTTTGCATGAAAGGCTTGACATGGAGTTCTAACTTTCTGTCACAAATCTCCTGCATGCTTGCACTAAGCCTCTTTCAGCTTTACTATCTTCACTGGCAGTTACTAGAGTGTGCAGTTAGCCCGTCCAAGTAAGGGTCCCACGGCTTTCATCCAGCCTTTTCATTCTGGGCCACCTTTTCAGTGTATTGTCTCATTTGCTATCCTGTATAGCAGCTATCAGAGTTGCACTAGCTCTGCCATCGGCAAGGCAGGCGAAGCTCGACAAGTCCTCAGTATTGCTCTTCATTCAGTATAGGAAAGATGTTGAGGCAGTACCTATCTCATTTCCAATCAGCATGTGGAATAACAGGCTCTTGTGAGCCGATTCCTGAACCCGATTTTCCAGCAATCCTATTATTTTTAGCTGGAATGATAAAAAGGATGCTGCAGAGCCTAATTTCCAAATCCTCAGAGTTTAGATACCCTGGTAGTAGGTGCAGCATAGTGTGCCCCAGCACAAGCATACACAGGAATGCACTTCTGGTGTAGAGCATCATTGACCAATGCTTGCAAAACAGCCAGATAGAGCTTATACCGCCGTCAGTCCGCAAATTAAGAAGACGGGTTTGAACACTATAGTTGCCGAAAAGCTGGGTGTCTGAGGCTGTAATACTGTAAACCGTCTTTGTGAGAACGGAATATCATCTTTTTGATTTCTGGGCAAAGTACTCACGTAGTCCAAAAAACCCCAACTTTGGTGTTCCTGCTTAGAAGGTAAGACGTCTGTGGACATACTGATCACAAGAGAACATAAGTATGATGATTGCATTATTAAAGTTTATTTAAAAAAAAAAAATTGTAAGTAGTGAAGCAGAGGTGACTGCCACTTTCCCTCCCTTTGTGTTTTTTCATTTTTTATTTCATACTTCCTTTACTCTGTTTTCTAGAACTGGACAAAGAAACTTCAAGTTTCTGCAGCCAGGAGAACAAAACCACTATTTTCAATATCAATATCAAACCCAGATATTAGTGTTGATTATCAGCAAGATTTGCAAGGATATATGCCGTGAGATACTGGGAATTAAAATTGCAGAATGAAAATCTTGCACACCGTTATTGCACACCTCATCCCTTTCACATTGGCTAATTCCTTGGATTATTCTTTGCATAATTCTTTGCAGCGGTGTGTCAAAAGCAGCTCCCCTGCTAATTGTGTGTAGCCTGTATCACATTTTCTGCTCTCACACCCCGTTTCACTTGTAATCATTCCAGTATTTACTTAGAGGAGGAGAGAACACAGCTAAGAACGAAACGGGGTACCATCTGAATACTGGGTATGACACATCTGCTGCATAGAGCTATTCGTTTCAACGCTGGTAACAGGAAGCTCAGGCTGAAGTTAACTTGGAAGACTTGGAGAAATCTGTAGCCTCAATTAACATTTCATATTAGTGATTCGTCAGAACGTAATGTTCACCAAGGTTTGTGTGAGAAGTAATAAAATCTCTCTGAAAGCATAGTAGTACATATTAGCATTAGCTTTGGAAATATCCTCCATGTACTGTGTGACCGAAGTCAGTATCACCCAGGGCTAACAGCATAGCACTTTTATGTAAAGTTAGGATGTTGTCTAGAGTTGCTGGCAGGTGCTTTTTTAATTGGGCTAACTTCTTTTTTCTTCTATATGTAATGATGATTCAGTTTGACATACTACTGGCGGTTTTTGTCATAGATGTGTAGGCCCTGTGCCTATACAGGGCAAACGGGTGTATGTTTGTGTATGGGTATGCAGTGGTTTCTCTAACAAGTTTTTGTGTATTAAATAGATGTGGGATAGCCATGCCCGCATGTGAGGTGACATGTTTATGGCTATAGAGCTTTTTCCTCCTTTGCTGGGAAACGGATTCGTCCCCTTTTCACATATCAACACCTCTGATACCTTTTCAAGTATTTGCTGTATTTCAGATCTGCTGATCACAGTTTTATTTACTGATGGGGGAACTGTGGCAGTAGTTCCCTAGTGGAGGGATATATAGTGCTGACATCAAGAAAATGTTGGCTAAGAGACATATGGATAGATGGCTGGATGGTGGAATATAGGCAGCTATTGTTTAGTCTGATAGTGATTTCTTAGCAGATTATAGACAAAAGTTCCTTCTGATAATCTGTTTCCCTCTGCTCATCAAATTGAGGTGCGTCTTTTCCCTCTGATTTTTCCTAGTCTTTTTTCCGTGTGTGGTGTTGAGGGAAGACAGAATAGCTATTCCCCATTCGCAGTATTTATTGATTCACAGGTGAAAGAGGTTGGACTCTATGAAAGGATTTTTCTGTCCTAGCCCCTTCCTCACCCTTCCCCAAATGCAAGTTGCTTTTGCACTTGTATTAAGAAAACTGCTTAGGAAGTTGAAATACCTTGGTACTGAACATGCTAAAGCTAGATTGCCTTTTTGTTCATATGAAGTGAAAAATGAACAGAATATGTCAGACATTAAAACCATAACAGATAGTAAACAGTTTTGCTTTAACTGGTGGAAGAATGTGCAAAGGGAGTTTAAAATAAACAGTCAAATAATAATCAAGCATTTGCCGGTGTTTAACTTGCTGTGTTAAGTAGAATGTTGTATCTCAGTAGGAACCACTGAGTTACATGATATTTGTATACTGAGAAAAATATCTTGAGGAAATATATAGAATGTGCTTGGCTGAACTATGTCCTATGCTTGGCTGAACCGAATAAGCGTATAACACTTCCCCCCCGCCCCAGTACATACACTTGCAGCTACCTGACAGATAGTATTCAGGTCTGTCCTCCTCACTGCAAGAGATCCAGGTGTTTCTCACTGTCTTTAGAGAGCGCTGTCTCCTTAAAGGATTAAGAATATGTGTTTCCTTCTGAAGATTTCTGATATGAGAAATACTTTTTATTCCACATATTTAAGGTTAGTTGCCCTTTTTATTCCTCTCAGTGTAGCCTGCTGTTCCATCTTTTATATGCACAGTGATGTTAGGGTTTCAGTCCTACAAGCATGTGCAGTGAAATGGAAATATTTCTTATCTCCAGTTTTCAGTTTGTCAGCAGTGTGCTTAAGAAGTCTTCTGCAAGCTAAGCCTGAAGCTTGGAAGATGTCCTGGTGTTCTCTAAGTGAACGTCCTTCAGTGTTTGAGCCACACTGCAGTGAAATGCATGAAATACATTTGTATGTGCTTACTTATATGATGTAAAGTATGAAAAGTATCTTGTAGTATTCATATTTTCTAGGATACCTCTTCAGAAATGACAGGGGTAAAAGATAATGGGCTTACTGTCATAGGTGCAAGATGACTAACTCACGTCACTTGATAATCCAGGAGCAGAGCCAGATGGCCTCGAAGATAGGGAATCATCAGATACAAGCCATCAGGCAGGGTACTACTTTTAATGTCTAGGGTAATTGTGTAGAAAGGAGCAGGAGAGGAAATGCTTTCACGAGAAGGGAGAGGAAGGACTAGTGCCATGAAGAAGAGAAGACTGATGTGTAGAGATCTGGACCCCCGTAGGGTCCCCAAAATAGAGATATCTGAATTCATATGTTACTCTCATTCACTTACCTTCAAAATCCCATATACACTGTGCTGTTGTTTTAGAGTTAAACGTATGCTTTTCTTTCTAGTTAACCCCCAAATCCCCTTGCAATTGCCGTATTAATTTAATTAGTTAGATAGTTTGTGCGTAAGAGTACAATTCTGGTAACAGCCTTAACTTTATGAGTAAAATGGAGAGATGTAAACTAGGTGAACTAATTGGGTCGGACTTGTTGCAAATTTTATTGAAAGAATATTTGAAAAGTGGAAGGTAGAACTTGAAACAGCAAAGATAGTGTGTGAGTGATTTTTTTATATGCTGAAATGTATCATTTACCCAGGATACCTTGTCTTCCTTTGTTTTTGCTCTGGGCCTGCAATAAAATGCTTCCTATCTATATTAGTTAGCAAATACTCCGATGTAATATATGAGAGTAGTGGTGCATTATTTCCTCATGCTTACGTGTTTTCTGCATAAAATATCCTAGCAGCAGTGAAATCTTGCTATGTGATCATGTTTCATTTTGAGATGGTGAGCTGAATAAGCAGTAGGACAAGCAAGCAGTAAGCTGTCTGAAGGAAAAAGAAATAAAATTTTACAGCACATTCTTGTTGTAGGAGTGTGCAACACAAAATTGTGTGACTCAAATGCTCAATCTGGTCTTCATGATTAAGCAATAAACAAATTACAAAACAAAGTTATCGTCCCTTTGAAACTTGTGCTCAGTCGTCGTGAAAAAGCGAAGTATTTAACATTTCTCAAAGGAAAACATCTTTTGTTACTCGATGTTCACTGGTAGTGTTTTTTAGTTAACAAAACTATTTGTTTGCATGAGGGTAAAATTAAGAACTTTTTTGTAGACACTACAGACATTTTGTAAAGTTGATTTAATGAATGTTGATAAAAGGAAACAAAACAGTTAAAATTTGTGATAAAATGACTGGTGTGCTTTGTTGTAAAGACTGGAAGAATATACTTAAATTACACTATCAACTTACAGAATCATAGAATAGTTTGGGTTGGAAGGCACCTCTAAAGGTCATCTAGTCCAACCCCCCTGCCATGGGCAGGGACATCTTCAACTAGATCAGGTTGCTCAGAGCCCCGTCCAACCTGACCTTGAATGTTTCCAGGGATGGGGCATCCACCACCTCTCGGGGCAACCTGTGCCAGTGCTCCACCACCCTCAGCGTAGAAAATTTCTTCCTTATATCTAGTCTACATCTAACCTCCCTTTAGTTTAAAGCCATTCCCCCTTGTCCTGTCGCAGCAGGCCCTGCTAAAGAGTTTGCTGCCATCTTTTTTATAAGCCCCCTTTAAGTACTGATAGGCTGCAATAAGGTCTCTGCGAAGCCTTCTCTTCTCTAGGCTGAACAACCCCAACTCTCTCAACCTTTCTTCATAGGAGAGGTGTTCCATCCCCCTGAGCATTTTCATGGCCCTCTCCTGGACCCGATCCAACAGGTCCATGTCTTTCCTGTACTGAGGACTCCAGAGCTGGACGCAGTCCTCCAGGTGGGGCCTCACCAGAGCAGAGCAGAGGGGCAGAATCACCTCCCTCGCCCTGCTGGCCACGCTGCTTTTGATGCAGCCCAGGATACAACTGGCCTTCTGGGCTGCGAGCGCACATTGCTGGCTCATGTCCAGCTTTTCATCCACCAACTTTATGTAAAGTAGTTTGGTTACACTGTCTAAGTAGAAATGCCTTTGTGTGTTACACGTTTGTGTCATGCCTGACATAATGGAGTGCTAATCCATGAGTGGGTCTTCTCGGCAGCAGTAGTACAAACCTATAATAATATTAACACTCTGGAGTCCCCCAGATTTTGCTGCTTACATCCAGCAGAGATGTCCCTATGTGGTTTTTTGTGTGTAATGATTATTGAAGTCTGTCACATCACTTATGTGCTCTGTACTTTCCAGACAAGACCTCGCCCGAAACTTTAAAATGGCAATTTTTTAACCTAAGGAATTTGCATTCTTATAATTGGGATCTTGGATATAGTCAATGTGGGACGCACCTGCACTGAGAAAGGAGGCGTTAGATTCTTCCTTGAGTCTGCCACAGTTGCTTATCTGGGTATTAGTGGTACCAGTTTTTAGTGTGATTAAGGAGCTGAGGACCGGACAGAAAGTCAGTCTCTTCAGAGATGTATTTATCAGAGTGCGAAAGGGGCTTTCTAGCTCTCCCTTTCCTCCCCTTCCCGTGCCCTCGGCTCCTTGGGCTGGTGTGGAGCCTGGTGGGTGGCACTGCTCCGTTACTGCACAAGCCTCTCGTCCCTATCACGGCTGCATCCAGCCCGCGTGGGGAAGAACTTTCTGCTGGATCTCACAGACCTATCTGCAATGGACCACATCTGAGAACTGTTTAGCTGAAGGAAATGCCTGTCACCTTACATACAACAACAGCTTTACGTCTGCTGTTAAGGTAGGTTAAGCAGTCTAGGGCTATGGGTAGTAAAAATGAACTTAAATGGTATGGGCAGGAGAGCTTCAGTTCCTCTCCTGGGTCTGTTTCCACGTCACGGAATGGTAGGACATAAATGTGGAGGGAACCTCAAAGAGGCTGTCCAGTCCTTCTCCGGTTCAGCTGACTGCAGCCGTGCCCTTCCTGGCAGACATTCATGGACAACCCAGAACTTGCCAGGCAGTATCTTCAAGTGTCCTTACTGCAGCTGGATATTAGCCTGGCTTGGGGAGTTTCCTATGGGTTATTTAACTTTCAGGTATCCTACGGATCTACTTAGTTGTTGATAGCTGGAACCAAAGGTTTGGAGCAGTCTGTACTGCTATGGATTGTCCTTCAGAGTAAGCCATGGGGAGTGATGCTCCCAGTGTTCGCTCTTGTTAAGACCCAGTCCAAAGCCCATTGATCTCAAATATGCTTCTTTTAGTGACTCTGTTGACTTTATTGGGCTTTCACCAAGACCTGTAGTGTTAGCTTAAGGAACAGAATTTCGCCTGTGTTACCTGATAACTTCATGGTGTGCCTCTGCTCATTGTTGATGTAATGTAGATACAGATTCTGGTAGACGGGTCTTGGTTGGGTTCTCATCTTGTCAAGTAACACACTTTTGTGCATGTTTAAGAGCTTAAGAACCTTTAAGGATTTGGGAGTAGGTGCTAAGCAGTTGTTTTTCTTAAGAGGGATGTAATGTAATACTAATGACCCAACCAGGAACGGACATTTTGTTTGATGGCATTCAATCAGGTGGAATATTTTAATTTGTTTTGGAATAATTAGACAATTATTAATGTGATGCTAAGAAATTTTTGTTAATATTCAGAATAGTATTAAGTTATAAATAGACAATATTATCGCAGTCAAGTGTCCGTATTGATAGGTAACAGCATTGTGTAAATTTGGCCATTGATTCTATTCTAAAAACACACTCTTTATCCTTACTCTTTTAGTACAAAATTACATCTCGTTATGGATAATATGTCATGTCTCCCTAAAAACGTGATCTTGATTTTCATCCCATGATGATACTTTATTCAATAAATCAGAATCTTCCTCAACAGTTAGCAACCAACTTATTTAATGGTTATTTCTGAAATGTTGATACAGGGAATTTAGCAGTTAACAGTGTTTATGCATTCCAGAAGCATTAACAGGTTAGGTTATACTGGAATTCAGTAAATATCCATGAAACGTGTGGGAGAACTATACGCTATGCAGTGTCTCAGCAATCGGCTGCCAGACATCTCGTGAAATACCAAATGTAATAATAAAGTTTATAATGATGATATTGTCAGGAGGCACACATTGTCCACTATCACTGAAAACGGAGGGAGCGAGGCCTATCGCCTAGTGTTTAGACTGCACCATTAGAACACTACAGATGTCCTTATCTTCTGGAGATAGTTTTGTACTGAATCAGTGGGTTTTACACATTCTTGTGTATGAAAAAATGCTCTTCGCCTTCTGAGTATTTCTGAAGAAAATAAAAGGAGGATAGTTTTTATATGTGTCAAGGTTATTTCCCATTTCTGCAAGTGAAGTTCAGCAAAAGATCCCTAGTAAATCTGTAATTTTCCCAGTGGCTTTTTCCCTTTGGTTGCTGGTTTTCCTTTATTGCTATCTAAAATGGACATTCTACTAAAAAAATCAGTAAAAATTGCCATTTACTGGCTACAGTCTGCATGGTCATAGGCAGTTGTGTGCTGGCTGCGTTGTACCTGATCTATTTAGCAGCTGCAGGGTAGGTAACACCAAGGCAAGCTAGGACTCCTACAACTACTAGTATTTTTTTCGTCTCTGTGCAACTAGATGACACTTTCTCAAAACGCATCTTCATCAGTTTTTTACTTCTGTTCGTTATGACAAAACACGGCAAACAAAGAACAACAATTACAGCTGCAGTCTTGAAGTTTGAAGTTGCATTTTAGCCATACTACATTGTGTATTATCATTATTATTGTCTTTTGGTGCTTGTATGTATGTAAATTACATTAAAAATAAGATCGAGGCAGGCACGAAATCAGTGACATAAGCAGAAAAAAGATGAACAAGCTATTATGAGATAGGAAAAATAAAAAAGATGCCATCTTTAATTTGACAGTGAACCAAAACCCACCAATTGTATAACATGAGAATATTTTTAAAAAATATTCCCTTAAAACTTTGTTGTGGCCATGCCCTTGATGGCATCTCAAGTCTGTCAGCAACTCTATTATAAAATCCTCTTATGAGGATGCAGTTTTAGATTGTTACCTAAATTTCTGCTATTTGGAATGTTGTATTATCTTGCTTTGCCTGAAAGCAGGCACGCTTTTAAAAAGATATGTATGTTCAAACTATTTACGTTACCAAATTGTCATAAATACATTCTTTGATATTCAGGTTCTATTTTCTGGGGCCCGCTTATTAAAAATAGTTGCACAAAACCTGCCTTCAGTCAAAAGTGTCTGGAAATACTGGTATTTTGAAGTTTAAACAGAACTTCGTACCCTACATAGTAATGTATTTATTTATTATATGTGTCTTTAATGGACCCAAAACTTGAAAACACAGAGCTGAATTCAGGCATCAAAACTAGAAGGAGTACATGGTTCAAGAAGGCCTAACTTTTATATAAATATATGTGTATTTTTTTCTTGGGAAAAAATATTGCAGTGAGATATTGGGTTCCTGACATGAGATATATTAATAATCTGGCATAAGTCTATGTACCGAACTAATGATTTTCCAACATATATTTTATGAAGTGTAAGAGAGTATTGGTACTCAATGAAACACATAGTTCCCTCACAGTAGTCTTTTAAATGTTTTGCTCTCATTCGTATTCATTCCTAAAAAAATGTACTTCAGGGCTTTCTTACACACACTGTGTATCCAGAACATACAGTTTTTTAGCACAGTGTAGCTAGATGTTAGTGGGTCTGTTAATTGCCAGCCAAAGGCGGCTGGGATCATAGGAAACATCGGTATAATTTTTTGCTTTCTTTTTTCCTGAGAGAGAATAAAACTACTTAGAGAGTAAAATTTTAGTATTAAACAGGTTTTTATTTATCCCACATATCGAAGGAATCAGGAAGAGGGAGTCCCCGTCTGTATCCATGCGGTTGTACCAGAACATTGCTGCCATTTGATCATTATGTTGCCAAAGGTAGCTTGAATCACAGTCAGGCTAATGCGCGTGTGAAACTCGCAACTACAGAGCTTGCCAGTAGAAGCAAGACTTAGAATATCTGTGCTTTCGAGTTTTTGTAGTACGTGTTACGATTTTGAACTTTCCTATTTTGACATCCTTTTGGTACTGTGAGCAATTTTGGGTTTAAGAAAAAGAGGTGTAGAAACATAATGCTGTGAATTAGGAATTCCTGATTTTTCTTGGAAGGGAGGTCACTGAGTTTTGTATACCTTGGTTTTCAACCCATAAAGTGAGGGGGGGAGAATATACCTTGCTTCACAAGAGAATTCTGAAAATTAATGCTTACATGTACAGCTTTGTAATTAAAGAGTGATACGTAGGGGGTACTTCTGAGGTGGAGTTTATAATTCGATTTTTTGTTTTGCTATATATGCTTAGCCTTTGCTATAGTTTGGCAGTATGTTCTTTATCATTAGTCATTCAATGCAAGATAAAGGCAGTTTAAGAAAAAGGAACTTGTATTTTAAGTTGTTGAAGGAAGGGGTCTCTTTTTTTTAAGTTTTACAATTCAAAAACTGAAGTGGAGGTTAAACAGCTGCAAAGAAAAAAGAATCCTCTTAATAGTAAAATGATTCTAAATTAAAAAGGAAAGAAAACAAACAATCAAAAATCCTCATCAAGTTCTTTGGGAAACAGAAAGGGAGGAAAAAGTCTAAGGAAAGCCAAAACGGCTAATGTTACAGTTGTCACAATTACTCATATCCTATGCTAGAGATTGAGGAAGCTAGGTCAAAATGAGCCAAAACTGGTCTTGGATCTTGTGGATATGGCTTCTGCTCATGTCAGTGTTTGCATCTGAGTCTCGGTTTAAAATCTGGCCTTACTCTTTACAAAAAGCTGTGTTTAATCATGTAGTTCTAAAATAAAAGAGGCAAGGATTCTGCATACCGTATAAATACATAAATGGGATTATTTTTTCAGATACACGCAGACAATCACAAGTAATATTTTTATTAATTATAAATATTCTTCAATTATTTATGGCACATTGTTATGCTTCATTTTAGACAATTTCAGGAAAATACTTCTGAAATTCTTTAAAATTATACTTCTTAGTATATTCAATTAAGTGTATATTTTGCAGGCAAATATTATGACTCTTATTTATTAATTACCTCACTGTCTGCATTGAGACCTCTTACATGGTTGCTGAACAGGGTTTGCTCCTCTGAAAATTACACTTCATGGACAACATACAAAAATACTCTCCTATACTTTATGTACGCATATAACAAGAAGCATAATTTATATGTAGTGATAGAACTATCTATCTGTTTATACTGAGAGAGAGCTAGCTTGCGTATATACATGCATGCAATGTTTTATAACAGAATCTTTGTTAGGTACCTGTGTAATTTACTAAAAAGTGAACCCCCTAATTTGCCATTGTCCTGGGAGTAATCTTTATGTTCCAGCCTGTAAAGAGCTTCGGTACTTGGCATTTCAGTAATTGCTGCATCATGGGCAAGTTTTTTACTTCTTCCCATAAATATCCCCCAGTTATGCTTCTTGAAGCCCAAGTCAGTCAAGAAACAGTCCAAAAAAATTGTCCGAACTTTTTTAGACCCATAAGTAGCTCTGATATTAATTAGCCTTAGCATTTGTGTGTATAAAGATATATTAAGTAATTTTGTAGCATATATTATTTATAGCATTTTTTTTCTCCTAAGTCTTAACACAGTTCTGTGCATAAGCATTTGACAATAATCCCATTAAAATGGTTAAAAACATTCCTAACATGAGTTGTAGAAAACTGTGTGGTATCTATGATAATGTGGCTTAGAAGAGAAGTTTTGTCATATTTGGTTGAGGTGATCCTAACACCCATGTGTGGTTTTGAACATGCACACAAGTGCCCCTTCTGTATATACTCAGTTTCTGTTTTTAATATTTGTTTCCCTTCCACCCTCTATTCTGATTATTTACTGTAAAGCAGTCTTTATTTCATTGATTTCTGTCTGTCTACCAAAGAATAAAGTTTGCTCTTCTCGCGCACACATCTGTCAGTACTGTACCAAGAGTCAATCCCACAAGAGGCAAACTGAAGAAATGAAAACGAATAAGTTACAAAATAAAGTGACAATAATGTGCAGTAGCATAAAGATTGCTTTGGGCTGCTTTTCAAAAAGACAGCTAATGACTTGCCCTGTTGGATGGTATGGGAAGGGTGCGGGTCACGTCTCCACGCTCCGTGCAGGAGGGGAAGAACGGCAGTGCAAGCTGGAGGTCAGCAACGGAGGGAGCACAGAGCTGCCTTTTAATTGCACCTTTTTCCCTCCACTCTGACTGTGGACAAGTCGCAGTACAGGCAAAATTCTGCATGTTTACAGTGTGTAGCTTCTTGTAAATAAGGTTATTGCGGGGATTAGAGGACTGTGAGTCAGGCTGCTAGAATCAGGCCCAGAAGTATTACTGTGTTTTACTGTATTTCATGTTGCTGCAGATGTTAACTGACTGACGTTTGTGAATCTTTTAAATTCCTCAAGAAAAAAAAATACAACTGCAGAATATTTCAAAATGTACATTTTTGTTTTAAAAAAAAAAAAGGAAAGGTTTTTTTTTCAAAGAAATGATCTATGCAGTAGAATTTCAATAACAAGCACATATATGAAAATATATTTACACAGACAACTGGTAGTGTTTGTGTGTGTTTAACATTTATGAATACTGGCCTAATGCGGCTGAAGTATTCAAGTCTCCTTTAAAATTGTAATTGAAGTAACATGATATAAATGTAAACTTTAGCTTAGAGCACACAGAGCATACAAGACAGTTTGACACCTTCATTTCAGCAGTAAGAAATTACCATTGTCTCTTGTTTCTTGCTTCTAGCTTATATGACCAAGCCAAAAAGTAATTACACAATTAGGGTTGACATACTGGTCCTGTAATATTTCTTCCCATAGTTTTTTGGTGGCTTATTTCTACTTCAGATTTTTCAGTCCTTTGTAATTCATACCAAGATGTCCATTTTCATTGCAACAAATTTACTCATGAAGATTGCAAGTCTGGCATAATTTAATGATGAAAAGGCAGCATTTCATTTTCTCCAAATGTAGTTATTTGTAGATTAAAGATAAACATTTGTGGAGCTAATATGGTTTTTGTAAGAACTTTGTCACCAACTTGAACGTTGAATTGTTACATACAGGAGTGGAAAAGTATTTCTGTGTAAATAATTACAGGATTATGCATTTTAAAAAGAAGGATATGCAGCAATGTGCAACTGCTGATCTGGAAGGGAACCACTTTCCATAGGTCAGATAACATTTAGTTTGCTGTATTCTGCATGTATAGAATAGGAGTTACTGACGTTTTTCCAGTTCATGGGGACACCTGGTAGAGAGCACAGCTTGGTGTCTCTCAGGGCCAGGGGGACTGAAATTGTCTGCCGGCCCTCGGACTAGCTCCAGGTATTCAGCAAGAGCAGGTCAGATGAAAAGCAGCCGTACTACCCATCTTGTCCTCGGCTCAACTTGTTTTCCTGTGTCCCCCATTTCTGGGATGGGTAATGCAGTCTGAGAGTCCTGTAATTCTGTGCCTTAAGACTTGCCCGCTCCAGGAATTTTCTGGGAGAGATGTGTTTTATTGCTCACATAATTATGTAGTTATGCTTGGGAGTTTTCCAGGATGATGTAAAAGCAGTGCTATATGGTATTGTTAATCTGTTCTGTGGATCTTTTTGATTAAAAAAAAAATAATAATCTGTGCTTTTTGACCATTCCTACACCATATCTTAATCCCTAGAACGGTATGATAATGGGACAGGGTGCTTGTTGAGTTTGAGGTGCAGGGTTAGACATCTGCTGCAGATTTAAGTTGTCCTTTGCTACTGCAGCTAAACTGGCTGTTCAGATGTCTTGTTGTGAGGCTTCCTTGCATTTGGTCTGAACACAGGAGCTTCATCTCATCTTGGAGCCTAGTCTGTCATTATATAAAATACCATGGAGGGCTGGGAAGGAAGTATAGTGAGTTTGCTGGTGACAAGCCAAGTGGAGGGGGTTTGCCGAGTATTAATCATTTGTATAAAGCTGCATCCACTGTTCAGCCAAATGAATCTGTTCTGCCTTGGTTTCTCACAGTGACAGCATCAAGATATTAGTAGTTTTGTAATAAAGTTGTCTTTTTACATGCTCTTTCAATTCTTGCTACCTCCTTGTGTGTCCAGTACCCCTAGGAAGGGACTTTTCACCTCCTAGAATTTCCCTCTACGAGTTTCCCAGTTAGTGAAGATTATGTACTTACAGGTATAAAATAGACTTTGTGCTCTTTAAAATTAATTCTTCCGCTCCCACCCCTCCTCTCTGAGATGTCACTGGGTTGCAGTATCTTTTCCGCAAATCAAGGCTTGCGACTTTCAGCAGTACTGTGTTACAGGGAGCAATTCTACAGGAAAAGACAAAAGGAGAGGGATGCTTCTTGTAATGGGCTACTGCTGTTTCAGCCAGTTATTCTCTTCACTAGAAAATGAGAGTACACATAGAGGCTATTAAATCATTAATTACAGCATGTACTTCTTTCTCTGAACACAAACAAAACACAGTTAAGAGGTACCAGAAAGAAATAACTTTCCCTAATTTTGAAACTAAGTGCAGGATGTGAGATACAAGCAGGAGCTGTGCACAAAGTTGTATTTTTTCTGATGGAGTTTATACCAGCATTTTCCTTAATTATTCTTGATGTTTTGCCCATTATACCATTAGCTTCTTCAGAGGACAAAGATAAGTTGCCAGTATCCACAAGAGCAAAGTGTGAAAGCATTTAATTATTGATATCTTAGTAACCAAGGTTCCAAAATGACATTGTCAAAATCCATGATGATCAGACAGAAAATGTATCAGCCTGTTGTTGAAAAATATGGCTCAGACTGTGTGGGATCTGAACACGCACAATCCCAAGAAATTTAACCACCGGTTTCCTGTATTTCCAGTATGTAACTGCTTTACCCAGCATTTTCCTCTCTTGCAAATTCTTATTGTTAATGTTCTCATTTTTCATTTTAATTTTAGCCTTTCTTGATTGTTAATCTAATACATACGTTTCACTAAATGAACTCCTGCTTTTTCACTGGGTGGATCTGTAAATCAGTTAAACGGTCAAGCAGAATCTAACATTATAATACTAGCTAGCTCCAAATTCTCCATCTCTTTAAAACGCAGGTTTCATTAAGAGAATATATTTGGTAGCCGGTTAATACATATTTTCTTTTTATTTTGAATTGAGGATTTCATTTCTCCCTCCTGCTGAAAGCTGTGGGAAGAGCACACAATTCTGGGAAAAATCATTCCCGTGCACCGAATTTCTGGTTGCAGCCTCCCGGAGCAGGAGCCGGGGACGGTCGTCCAGATCCTCAGGGGCGGGGGGGTCCGTGGGGAGGTGAAGCAGCACCCAGGAGAAGCTGCAAGTGCCAGCTGTCAGAACCTTGTCACTGTCTCTGCTGCTGCTGTGTTCCCGATCCTCTGCCCTCCTGCCCAGGCAGGAGCGAAGGATGGAAAGCACGCAGGGAGAAGAGGACCTGTAATGTTGGTTTTGCCAGCGTTGTGTCCCATGGATTTACACCAGGCAGCATGCCACGTGTCACGTAAGGTCACCCCCAGGGAAAGGGCTACGTTTCTCAAGCTGACGTAGTTTCGCGAACCCAGTGATCTTCAGCTATGGCCTGTGTTTCCAGAACGGGTTTCGCACAGGTTTCATTGGGTCGTGCCATTGAGGTGTTGCCTTACTGCTTCTGTTTCCTCTCCTCTTCTGTAGCATAGCTGTCTACCTGCTGCTGAGACCTCAGGGAGCCAGTAAGTTTGTAAACAAATAAACCAGAAAAGTTATCTGAATATATATTGAAATAATTGAAAGTTACTTGAGTATATATTTAGTCTACAGCCAAATTAAAAAAAAGAAAATAAAATTCCCTTGCTGAAGTGCTATTTACCATTAATATATTTAATTAAAAGATACTTCTGTGTTCCATTTTTCACTCTCTCACAGGTGCTAGAGCTTTCATGTTTATTAATAGCATTAGATCAAATAATGCAGATGTTTGATTTCAGACACTGGGATATGTTGCAGGTTAATCTTTCTAGAAGGATACGTTAACACTATTTTGGCTTTCTTTGTGCCATGAAGTGTTTTATGAACTACTTTCAAAATAGGGATACTAGCGTAAGAAAAAATTACATTTCAAATTTGCTTCTGCTTTGAAGGTTTTTTCTAATTCTTTTTCCAACAATGTGTAAGATATCCCTGTAAAATTGTTACATTATAGGATATGCGTTTCATAGAGACAAAGCTATTTAGGATTCTTTTCTTCCATATACTAGAGTTTTTGCTTTCTTTATTCAGTGATTATGTCTCACAGCTTAAATAGCTTAAATGTGGGTATTTAATTTGTGCCGCAGTGCTCTTTCTGAACTTGCTGTTGTTACAGGTATAGAGGGATGCTTATAAAATGAGAGGTCACTGCTGCAATACTCACGTACAGCTACTGCAAGGCAAATAATGTAAAAGGTGTTTCCATACAGCATGTAGCGCAGTAGGTAACTGGAAATAATATTTTTTGGCTTTTGGCAAATAATGTTCAAGAATTGTGATTTATTTAAACTTCTTTTTTTAAAAAAAAAAAAACAACAGGTAATTGATGATGCCTGTGTAATGTTTAGGGACATCTCAGCAGCATTTGTTTTAACCATCCCTGCGAGAAAAATACTCTCATAAAATTATGATTTCTATGCTTTCTCTCACACTAAAATGTCAGAATCAGCTCATTTATCCGGGATCATTCTTTGCATACCCCCAGAGTTTTACTTTCTTCGTGATCTCCTAAATGACTAGTATGATGTATTTTTCACCAAAAGCAAATATGGCCCTTGTTTATTAAACTTCATCCCTTTTCCCTACCTCTCCAGTTTTCTTTGAACCTGTAGTGTCTAAAAGATACGTAATTGATGCCATATGGGTAATGCTATGTGATAAAGGAATGGACTATACATAGAATCGAACAGCAGTTGTCATTTCTGCATTATTTCTTGTGTTTCCTTTGATGTCCTGTATCTTGATGAAGCGTGGGGGTATTATGACAACTCTTTATGTTTGAACTTACCATTATTCTTCTTGTTTATTGTAGTGGTAACCAGAGGCCCTGCTCAGAACCAGGGTCCCCTTGTACTAAATACAGTTGAAAAGCCTATGAGGATGTGGGCCTTGCCTTGAAGACCTCTCAGGATAATTTAGTCAACATTATTTAATTTTCTCAAAACATTGCCTTTTTTTCTTACTTATAAAAAATAAAAAAAAGTTTATATAACATCCCATTGTAAGGTGAGGTAGAATATTTTGACAGTGCCCGTTGCCTCAGCAAAACTTCCTGCAGGGTTTTCGTGCCACGTTCAGGAGTTCATTACCTGGCCGTAAAACACTTAGCTGAATGCTGGGAGAAGACAATTTGAATATCCTGTGTTGACTGCTGTAATTTTTTAGCCAATTCTGAAGGATTTTGGTACTCAAATCTCATTTTAATTTCTCTAAAAATTGGTCACTTAACTTCCAGGTGCCTTTGAAAATCTCAACTTCAAAGGAAAAAGGCAGTCTTTAAAATTGCACAAATAAAGGTGAGGTTTACTAGTTTTAGATGAATGGTTACGTTCATGCAGTTTATAAAAAAAGACCTTGATTTTTATAAATCATCGTGTTTCAGTTCTTGCTGTGCACATTGTTTGAATAAAGTGTGGAAGGTAATTTTATTTTAAACAAAAAGGCTTGGCTTGTGTAAGTATGGCAGAACAAATTCACTAATCATTGCTGTCAGGGCCCTACTTGGGGTAACACTGGATGGCTGCAGGATGGAGCTCTGGTGCTCGCTCAGGAAATGAGCGTGCTGCAGGCAGGCGGAGGTGGGAGCCGTGCAGATGCTCTTGCTCCCTCCGCACCTTTTACTTCGTGGTGGACAAAGCTGAACCTGACCCACAGTGCAGGATGCTGTTTCTCCTGCGTTCCTTAGAAGGCAGGTGGAATGAAATAGGCTGAAATCAGAGTATTTCTGTTGAGAACTGAAATCCATCCGATGATGGATTTATCAGTGGTGTTAGCATCACAGAAAACCTGAAAAAGTTCAAGTGTTGAGTTAGTAAGGACCAGCATTTCCAGCAATGAGCAGAGGAGGATATGCAGACTTTTTGTCACCTTTGTCACATGTTCTTTTTGCCGTGAGGAGGCCACCTGCAGCAGTTGCAGATTATGCACGCCGTATATTGATTTCCCCCCCCCAAGTACTTTCAATATGTCAACAATAACTACATTTGTGTAGCTTATTACTACAGATGATTGCAAAGAATTTCTTCAGCATTGATTAATTATAACATCCCAATAGGAAAGCCAAATTCTGCATTAGTATGCAATTCCATTAAAATCAGTGGAGCTGCTTTTAAACCTACAAGGAACTTGACCCAAAGGTGTATAATGGAGCTTATTGGTTATTGCAGTAATTATAGAGAAAGAGAAGGTGAAAGGGATGAAATGGGTTGGCTGAAGTCATACAGCAAATCAGAGCTTGGCATAAACTTGAGAATCCTGGCTCTCATTACAGATTTGTTACTGCTGTCTCACAAGCTCAGATCTATGGTAGGATTTTCTTAGATTTCTGACTATAGTAATGTAATGTAAAAACTATTAATTTTTTATTCAAGTTTTGCACAATTCATGGAGCAAATTCTTCAAGCTTTCTGTGGAGGACACATAATAAGTGTTGCAGCTAAACTCCCATCTTCCTTCTGCATTTAAAGCTTCTTTCAGTTATTTTCATAGTTTTAAAAGCTCCTTTTCTTAATTGTAATGCCCTTGGAAAATGTTCCTCACTTTTTCCTCTCCCAGTAGCTCTTTTTTTTTTTTTTTG
The DNA here is from genome assembly GCF_965638725.1 of Aptenodytes patagonicus. NCBI lineage: Eukaryota > Metazoa > Chordata > Aves > Sphenisciformes > Spheniscidae > Aptenodytes > Aptenodytes patagonicus. The sequence continues at coordinate 13,141,855 of NC_134959.1, forward strand.
GTTAAACTTTAAAAAAAAAAAAGGGGCAAAAAGGGCTCAACAAATTTTCAACCTCTCTTGATAATAAAATGGAACTATATATTTTTATGTTTATGCTTTTTAAAAATAGACCTATATATTAAAATTATTTTGCCTTCATTATTGTAAGAATTACCACATAATTACCTTGGTATCTCAAGGAACCTTTGGGATAAAGTTTACCAAATTGGTAAAGTACAGTGGTGGCTTTAGTTGAGAAACTTTTGCTAAATAGGTCTGCATATAAGTTAATTTTCAATGAACCTAAGAGTAACTTGAGTATTTGGCAGCAGGGAAAAAGCAGCTACCTGTTATTTTGCAACATGCCTATTGCTCCAAGTGATGGTCAGGACTCTTAGAAAGAATGCTAAAAACGGAGGCTAGAAGATAGGACCTTTCAGCATCCAAAAGGCAGAGTTTTTCAGTATCAAATAAGGAAAAACTGCTTCTCCAGGGATGAACCTTCAGGTGAATTATAGCCAGGTATTGAATGGAAAATTGTGCATTCCCCTGGTGTCCTTACAATTTTATTGCAGAATCCAGAGTGATGTCTAATTTAAAACAAGTTGTCCGTTTTTTTCCATGACTTCTCAGAAACATTTTTTGTTCCTTTGACTTAAGCTTAGTATTCTCAAGCAGACCAATTTTGCTATTCATACAATTTGAGGAGAGGGAGCAAAGGAGGGGCTAAAAATAGAGCTTATAATGGAACCTGGGTATGTTCTTAACCATGGCGAGACACTTATCTGTCCATTATATTGTTGACTAATATTAACTTCTGTGCTGCCTTTGTAATGTATTACATTAAGCTAAATGAAGCTATTGTGTGATGTATCAAGGTATAGTCACGTAGGTTGCCTGGCTATTTGCTCTTGTTAGTATTGTATGTGATGGACTTTAATAGCTGTGAAGGGCTCCTGGAGTTACTCAGATCAACAGTGTATGGTTTTGTGCCTCATCCTGGAGTCCTTCCATGCTCCAGACTTGCACCAGCTTCACGGGAAGTTGCACAAGTGTAACAGCTACCTGGCCAGGCTCGTGAATACTACCCGAATAGGTGTTCTCATAAGAGGTCCCCAAGTCGTAAATTCACCTTTATGATCATCAGGGTGGATTTGGAGGTCAGTGTCTGTATGGAGATGGTGCATGGGAGAGAAGAATTCTGTACATTCTAATCCTGCAAGCTGCTCTGCGGTCACTAGGGCCGTCGGAGGGACCCGTCAGGGGTGTGCATGCTGGCCGGAGGGTTGCTCCCCTGGGTGGGGGTCCGGTCTCGCTTCCCCCAGCTGCAGCCCTAGCAGCTAGCCCTGGGGAGCCGTGCTGCTGTGTCCCCTCCGCGGGCCTGCAGCTCTCCCCTCGGCTTTGCGCGCAGGGAGATGAAAGGCATGGCTTGCCTTAAGAACTTTTGTTATGTGTGCGTATATGTGTTAAAAATCTGTAAACAAGTATTTACATGAATGCTCTGCTGGCTCCAGGCAAGGTTTGCAGAGAGAGGTGATATCAATACTCTGCTGTCTCAAAACTCCTTCCACTTGTATTCAAATCAAAACAACACCAAATGGCTCTCACTGTTTAAATGTAAAGTAACAATAATATCCTGGACCATGCTTTTAAAAAGTCCTTAAATACGGTTTTACAAAACACAGGCTGTAGGAAGACACAGATGCATCTCTAGACTGCAACAGATTTCTGATTTTTGTGTAAATGCTGGATTCTCCTTTCTAAAATTTCATGATGTTTTCCAAACAAGGTTGTTAGGTATGTTATGTTAAAGTATGTATTTTATACATATAGCTGTGGTTCATACGTGCAGTTTTGTGTTGTGCAACACGCACATAAAATCTCTCCTTCTCCCTCTCCTCTCTTTTATCAAGGTACATTATGAAAGGCCAGTTCTCTATCAAGGTAGATCATGATTCATACCAGTTCTTTATCAAGGTAGATCGTGATTCATACCAAGATAAGCAAGGAAATTTGAAATTCAGAGATTAGAATGCCTTTATTTCTCATGGCACTGTGTGTGCGTGCTAAGCTAGTGACCCTCTGCCCCCGCAGATAAATTCATACATTGCGCAGTTTAATATGTGCTGTGATGCTGGTAATCCAAAATTGTTGAATTTTCTAGTTTGCTTTTTTTGTTTGGTTTTAAGTTTGCTCTAGTGCTTCAATGGTGCATAAATATTTGGAATCCTTCTTCAGTTGTTATTTTTTTTCCTTAAAACAGTTATTTCTTTAGAAGATTATTTAGAAGATTGAAAAATAAATTTCTTTAATATTTGTGGGCACATTTCTGTTGCTTTCTCAGTGGTGTTTCTTTAATGCCAGCATGACTGGTTACTTTTAGAAATCGTATGAAAACCAAGTACTCCTCACCCTGTTGCCAAGCATTGTTCTTCAGTATGTTTTACAAGAGGTACTTTTCTTGTTGTTTTTCATGTTAATAACATATTATTTCTGCAGACATGTTACTACTTACTTTCTGCCTTAAGGAAAGCATTAGTTCATGAAGAAAATACATCTATTTTTAGATCAAATGATCAATACAAACAAAATACAAATTTTGAAAAGTGTGTGTGGACACATTCATATGTGTTCAACAACATGGTCGGCAACGGGGAGGTGTAGCTTTGCCAGGGAGGGCTACAAATGCTCTGTAAGTGAGGTCTAAGGGGTTTGAGTTGTGCTTACAGGATTACGCACATATCAGCCTAGCACTCGTCAGGTTATATGCTTTCTTCCACAATGGGCTCCTGTCTAAATAGAGTTTTTATTTTCTTGATTTGGCAGGCTTGCATACTTGATTGAATGAACTTTCAGCGAAGTTTCTGAGCAGAACGTGGTTTATGACATAATTGCTCTATATGTTGATACATCTTTTATCATAATTGTTTTACATTGTTTTAAATAAAAGAACAAGAATAATAGAAGACGTTGCAGAAAGTGGATTTTTTGTTCTATTATTCATGATACTTATTTTGGGTAATTTTTGGTATCTTCTGGGGGAAAAAAAAAAAACCACAAGAGAGATTTAGTTCCAAAAGTGG
>NC_134959.1:13149916-13154916 GCF_965638725.1 Aptenodytes patagonicus
GTTGCAGGTGATAGCAGCTTTTCTTTGAAGAATGATTTTACGGCTTTTTTTTTTTTTTTAGGAATTTGCCAAATTTTAGGGCAAATAAATAGAGTGCAGTGAAGTACCTGGTTGGAAGGACTACTAGAAATTGTTTTGAAATTAATTATTTTAGCTCATATGCATCATGATACATTTCAGATTTTACCTTTGGCACTACCATAGGTGTCAAAAAGCCATTGGACAAAGTCAGATGTAGCCTGTAAATGGGAGGTTGTGGGGTTTGAACAGACTGTGAGATGGACACGCGTTTGTGGCAGTATCTGAGAGGAGTAGGAGAGGGAGGAAACGAAGTCTGTTTGTGTAGAAAACCTCTCTGTTCCTTCCTGTGAAAAATGACCATTTTATTGGGGGAGGAGGGAGGATCACCAAATACTGCAGAAATTTTGAGAGAGAGAGAATTACAAAAGTGTCAGCTGTAACAAAGCGGAGTGCAGATTGCTGAATGAGCCAGTTGGGAGATACCTTTGATGATGAGGCAGGGTTTGGTGCCTGCACACGAATCTGTGTTGATTTAACTAAAACGATGTTTTTAAACCCGTTTAACTCTGGCCGTTTTCATAGCAGTAGAGTACAACTTGGATTATGTTAAATCAAAATGGGGCACTCTTGTACCGAAATAAGGTTGGCACTTGCTGCAATCTAGCTGTAACTGGTTAGAAGTAAATCTTAGCTGGAGAAGTGCAGATGGAGGTGCAGTTAGGATCTGAGGAAATGCTCCCTTTGCCTTTAAAAAGGCTGAGCAGTAAACAGAGGAAGGGAGTGAGTTTGTAGAATAGGGTTAAACCAGGCAGCTTGTCCATCCTTGCCCAAGGGTAGAGCCGAGCCGTGCACAGGAGCTGCCTTTGATCCTGCTCCACAGAACTGGCAGAGGGAGAAAGTACCTTTTAAGGATGCTTCTCAATCAACTTCAGCAGTTTGTATCTGGGATTAGCCATCATTGTGCTGTTTCACTTTCTCTAATGTAACCGATGAACTCGTTTTCTAAGTGGTGCTTTCCCTTTCAGCTATGCGCCTTTATATTTAAACCTTAGTACATTATCCCATGCCAAGAAGAGAAGTCTCCATTCACCAAGGCCAGCTCTTTCCTTTAGGATCGTTGATGTATGTGTTCACTTATCTGCCTTCTCAAAAGAGGGTCAGAAACCTCTGTCTTGGGAAAAAAAAATCCCGTGAGTGTTTAGACCTGAATGCCTGCTCACAAGGTATTGGTGGAACTTCTCGTGCAGTTTTCTGTCTCTGTTGAGGGCCTCCTTTAGAGATAAGAAAATAAGAAATAAGATACCTTGTGTGTTTTTTGACTGTACCCTAAAAGAGATAAAAGAGGTAATTCTGATAAAAACTAAGGATTCTTCCTTTCATGTGTTTAACGTTACTTGCTGAGTGTAGTGTGGAGTTAACATCCAAAAAGGTTCTCTGTATAAAAGCAAATTCTATCCTTGGTTGATTTGAAAAGCAGGAATAGGTGAGGATCGTCCAGGTTACTCTGTAGCAGTGCTTGCTTAGTATCAGTTTTGGCTCCTGTCTCTGCTGAGGATTTCTGGACAGTAAAAACCCAATCGAGAGAAGTTAGTGGTTTGTGCATCTTTCTTATTTCCAGTATGTGTCATTAAGAAGCTAATCTTTGTAATGAAGAAGTCTGCTTGAAAGAATTGTGCTATGAAGGCACACTTTGACGCATTAGAAGAATACCGTGCACTATTGCAACAGGAAAAGGCTTCCTTGCCAAATGTACTTGAATATTATTGAGTCCTACCATCTTTTTTCTTTGTAGTATTCTTAATTTCATGAGAAAAAGATCTAGGTGTTTTTCATTTTTAAAAAATGCCGTATAATTCCAATTCTTTATTTTTGTTTCCAGTATTCCTTTGTTGATGCTTCTTACTGATACCAAGATCCCTTGAGTTTGTCTGCATAGTCATGTCCGAGGAGAACCTAGTTGTTTTCAGTTGCTCTCTTTGTAGCATCAGTGGGATCCGTCTTTAGGGAACTGTAGGTTTGTGGCCTTCTGTTTCAAGCCCGTCCTAAGTTTGATACGGGATATTTTCCCCATTTTCCTTATTGCGAAATTTTTCTAGGCCACCAGAGAGGCTCCATTTTGTCCAAGTCGCTTTTTTGATGAGGAGACAAAGTATATTGCAAAGACGGCAGACAGCGTGCGTTTCTGTGAAAGAACATGCTGCTCTTCCTTTGTTTTAAATGATTTTTTAATATTTTAGGGCTTGTCTACAGAGAGAGATTATATCACGTTATGGTAGGGTGGGAATTTAAAGTAGCAATTTTGAAATGAATTAAATTAATTCAGAATAAAACATTCCTGTTCTGGCACAAATTAATCATGAATAATTAATTACAAATAATTAATGAGGAGTAACTACTCGGTATTTACAGGCCCTTAACAGTTTTAGTTCTCTCCCAGCATCTCTGTGAGAGATCTGTTTACTGGCAGCAGCACCTCTAGCCTGTATAAGAGCAAGTAGAACAAGTACCAAATAAAGGTACATAGATTTTTGTATCATCTCTTGTAGGTGACTGTTCTCGTACTCAAGGAGGTTGATAGTACGTGTGATTTTGCTCGCTAGCCATGTTGGTTTTGCAGAGTCTCCCCATAGTGAATGCTTGTAGTGAATTTATGGACCAACTATCACATAGTTTGCAATACGAAATGGATAATTAGTTTTGTGAATGTTTCTGTACTGTCATGAGAGCGTGTTGTGGAGACAGAGCAGGTGCCAGGTGCTGTCCTGCGCGACTGCAGAGCAGAGGGACTTGTGCGATGGGGCAGCAAGTGTGCCAGCGGTGGCCTTTGTAGCTTTTGTCTTCTGGCACAGTGCTTTGAGTATTGCTGTGTACCTCTCCCTGGTGAAGACAGAGGAAAACATCGTGAATACTAGCTGGTGGAAGATTGCACGTGGGAAGTGGAGTTTTAGCCAAGAGGTTGTAAAGAGGTTCAGGCCAGTGGCCAAACAGAGCTTCTTAGTGGTCAGGTAGGCAGACTCACATGGGCATAGATGTACCAGACCAAGCAGTTTGTATACGCTCTGCTCCCTGTATGTGTATACATGCACACGGTGTACTTTGCTAGAGACGTGAATGCATTGGAATGGGGTATACGTGCCACTCGGAAAAATACCCAAAACCAATCAACATCCTGATAGTTGGCTTGTTGCTCATCCTTTCCAGAAACCCCCCTCTCACTCGTGAGCCCCCTGGCAGTAGAGAGAGGGCTCATACATTTCCTCTGTTGTTGCTTTATTAAAGATACAATAAACTCTCTCCATGATTTTATCTGTTTGTCGTAATGTCTACCAGTACTGCGTTCAGATAGGAGCTCGTGCGCAGAGCTGGAAATGAAGTATAAACCTGATTCCATTGTTGGGATGTGTTGCCAACACAGCACTTCACCACCACCCACCATTGACAAACAGTCTGATGGTCACATCTGCACGTCAGTCCCATAAAAGGAAACCCTGAGACTGTCAGAGTGTGAGGCAGAGCATTAGTGATTTCAATTCTGTTTTATTTTCAACTTGAAATGGAGGAAAACAGACAAAAAACAAATAAGAAAGCTAAACAGTTGCGTGAGAGCTAGCAATTTGCTGGGCTCCAAGTGACAGACACTGCATTATCATAATTGTCTCTTCTACATGATAGGACAGAAAAATAATAATGTCATTTTATTTATAGCTGGGGTGCCCCCTTTATGAGAGTCATACAAGTTTCTGCCAAGTGGAGTAGGTCAAATGACATCTTTTGATCAGGCCTGTCCAAAGAGATCAAAGATGAATGGCAGGTAATGGATATCCAATGACAAACCAAATCTAAAACAGAAATAAGGCTGCCAGAGTCTGCCAGTTACCCATTAAAGGCTCACCTAACTAAGGCAGGCTGTTTGACATGTTAGCCGACCACCTAAATCAGCCAAGCGTAGGTGCTAAAATTGTGTATTATCATTGGAAATGGCTATTATTTCCTCCGTAACATTTCTGTTAAGGCTTTGTTTGCGTAGGGCTGACCTGCAGTCAGAAGAAGTGGAGTCCTGAGTGAAGCAAAGCCTTCAGGCTCTCAGCAGGTCAGAGCTGTTCATAACCATTATCTGGTTTTAATTGTTTCTTTCTAATAGAGAATTGACATCTTCTTTTGATTCTGCAGACAGCTGCTTTTATATTCTCTGTGGATGAAGTCCTGCATCTTTTTATCATCAGAACATGTGAGATGAAAGTCCATAAGCAATGTCATTGTGTTCCTGTAACACAGAGAATAATTTGGGCAATATCCATGGGGGAATTCTGGATGAATCTGCTAGGGTTGAGAGTATTTTTTTAAGACTGTTTTGCTAGGTGTGAGTCATCTTACATTTCAAATTTTTAGCTAAATGGCATGAATACTGGATTGAAAAAATGTCAAGAGCACTTTTTGTAATAATACACAAAGCAGTTTCTTAAGGTTGGTCTGGTCAAAAAAAGGAACCTTCATACTTATTTATAATCTTGTTTAGTATTTGATTCATGCAGGTAGTCAGAGATATATAAAAATGTGGTTGCTGTCCAGAGAATGTTAATAAACTAAAAGCTTTTTTGCTCTATAGAGCAAAGAGAGACAGAAGGTGTTCCAAAAGTTTCATTACTCACTTTAAACTTTTATGTTCAAAGTACGTCAAGAGTGAAGTGGGGAGTATTTTTTGAAGTGTTCTGTCTGGAAAGTTTAAATGGATGTTTGATGAATATTCCTGTTAAGTAATTAGTATGTTTCCATTTCTTTTAATAATCATAATCTAGTCTCACTTTCTTCTGCCCCTATTTTCATTCTCTTGGTAACCTAAAGAACATATTTCGATGCATAATTAGTTATAATTAGAAGCAAACAAACATAATTGCATAAGGTAATTGATTATAAAAGATTAGTAGGTACTAGTTGCAAGAGAAATGCCTTTTTGGTGTTTAATGATAATGGTTGTCTTG
>NC_134959.1:13459916-13617416 GCF_965638725.1 Aptenodytes patagonicus
ATGTGTTGAATGGGGTGCACGTAGAGAACGTTTTCCAAAGTTGGGTTTTTTTCTCCTTTCCTCCAGGTCACACTAGCGTTATAGTTAGCAAATTGATAAGGTTCCACTGTTAAGCTTTATTACTTGTGACATGAGCCTATGACACTTTATAAAAAGAAGTAATCCAGAACAATCTCTAGGTAATTAACACCTAGATAAACAAACATAAATTTCTATATTGCATTTATTTGGACTACCACTCAAATATGCGTGAACCATGCTTTTTTAATTAAAAGATAAATCTATGTGACACTTAGCCTCAAACTTAATTATTCAGCATAGTATAATAAAAAATAGAGCCCATTAAATGTGTCTTGCTCTGTATTTCTGTATTAACAGCAAAACAGTTCACTCTGGGATCATTTAAATTTTCTTCTTCCTCTTTGCCTGCGATTTCCCTGTTCACTGAGACCCGTTTGGTTAAAAAAAAAAAAAAAAGCCCCCAAACAATACCCTGAGCAACACCAACAGGTGAGGAGCTGCAGAACTTCTCACAGCCCCTATAATGCTCAGCTGGGTGACATTTTTAATATGACATTACGCCACAGCTCTACCTTCCCTCCTCCCCCTCCCCGGGCTTCCCCACGGAAACATACTTCCACTGTGGTGGATCATGCCAAGCAGTGATATCCAGAAATGAAAAACACAATACTTAAGAATAATTTCACTGGGATCATGCTTACAATACACAAGGTGAGACTTTTATAATATACTGTTACAATACAGATGTTAAACAGAGAGGGGAAATATTCAATTCCCAAATTACAATAGACAGAGGGGTTGTAGTCCTTATAAAAGTTTCAACAAGAAACATTATCTTAGAGCTGAGAGCAGCCTTCTGATGTTAGGTGGGAAGACTCTTGTCAAGACACCCACCATCTGCATTATGAAGACTGCCGACCAGCTGCCGGGTAACAAAAATCTCCACAAACAGACTTAGGTGAGACAACCGCGTTTCTCTTTCAGACCTCCTTTCCCATGGACTGCCTTGGCGGCTGATGCCACGCTTTGTGGTACAAGGCCACTTGGTGGTGTTTTTTAGCATTTCCTAGAGGATACATGTACTGTTTAATGCCCAGTTCCTAGCGCACGTTCGGGACCATAAAGGAGATTGTGTTTGTAAGCATTTCCACGGAGGTGCAATGAGCCGGTCATTGCTCCTTAATCGGCCTTTCGTATTTTCATTTATTGTCTATTGAAACCAGAATACTGGAAAATCTCTGGGAGACCCCCCCTCTCGCCCCAAACAGTTGTTTTGCCCTGGCTCCAGGGCACAGCAATTACCTGAAAGGACAGTGATCCCGTAGCGAGGCAGAGTTCAGCTCTAAGCCTGGAGCTCATCCATTCTCAAGCAACACTTTCACATGCTACCATTTTGTGCCCAAGAAGACTGGTTGCCACCAAGAGATGGTGTGAAAGACCATGAACTTGGCAAAACATAAAAATTGTTCATTAATTTCTTGGATTTTGATTAAAATTTGATGCATTGCAGATTTTATTCTCTGCAGATGAAGAGACCCTGTGACGCTTGACACTAGTGAATCTGGCACCAGCTCCGCGATTCACCCTGCCGTGCGCGCACTCCGCCAATCCACGGGTAACATCAACTCCTCGCTGCAACTTTCAGCCACTGAATAACTGAATTTTCATGATGCTATACTTTAATTCTTAACCCTTCTAGACAGTTTTTGTACCTTTTTCTACTGGAGAATTCAAGCTACAGCATAACATTATTATTGTGGGTACGACTGGCTTCGTCTAATGTTAAAATTTCCCTTCTCCAAATGTGTTTTCCTTCTCAGCTTTTTTTGTGCAAGGCCACGTTCCTCTCTCCTCCCCATACTTGCTGTAGTTTCTCAGATTTGGTGCATCTTTTTTCCACGTTAATCATCTTTACTTTTTCTAAGAAGTGAAAAATCCTTTAATTTATTTGCTTTCAAATGTGCAAATAAAACCTTAAACAGGAAGAATAAAGATTCATCCAGAGGAATGGGAGCGCTCTTGCACTTGCACATTCTTTGAAGTGTGGGCAGCTTTCTTAACATGCACCGTAACAATAAACCTCACAATTTTCTAAAGCCAAATATATGATCTATACAAACAATTTTTTTTAATGTGAAAACATGACTTTATACATCATAGTGTATGATACACACTTCAAACACTTTCAAATCAAAGCTTGATAGACCCCAAGACTTTTTCTATAGTACATAAGTAGTAGTATATAAAACAATTATTACTACATGCTAAAACAGATTTCCACAGTCTTTTAATTAAGCACAATATATATAATATATATATGTATATACTGTATATAGATTTGTTCAGATTAATAAGTGGACTGAGCACACACACCCAGCATAATACACTCCAGTAACTGCCTAACAACTGTGAATTTACTGACATTAATTTATTTTTTAAATCTGACAAAGCTGCAGAAAATAATGTTTTAACTGTTCCTAATAAACATAAGCAAGTAGGAAAACTTTTTTTCAGAGGTAGAGGTTTTATTGCGTAAAACACTGGATAAAACTGTACTGCTTCAAAGACGTTTTTATTCTAACAGCAGAAAGAAAACAGTCATTGCTGAAAAAACAACTTTTAATACTTCTATACCAGAATAAAGTTCTGTCAACTGATGTATTATAATAATAAATAATGACCAAGAATAAACTTTAAATACAAAGTTTTCTAATTGTTACAAGCATAGCAACAAAATCCTCTACTCTATTGATCTCAGATTTCCTCCAAGATAGAAATTTTTCTTTGTGTAGGAATGTAGACAGTATTATGACCAGTATCACAGACTACAGAAGTTACAGAGGAAAAACTTGACATGTTTAGATATGAGAAGCATGATGATATTCAGAAACTGACAATGCATCACTGCTGCTGTCACTTGTTTGTATTACAAGTTACAAATGTTCTGGAAAAAAGGGCTATGTCAGAGGGGAGGATAGGGACAGTAGCACCCGACCAAATGGAATCAACACACACATCACAAGGAGCGGGAGATGTTTCCAGTGTCACAAACAGAATTATTGCCTGTCGTATCTGAAAATGCTCAGAAGACACAAAAGAATACTGAAAGAGCTCAAAAAGTGCAAGAAATGGAATGTGGGGAGTGGTTTCGTTTTTTTTTCTCTTTTTTTTTTTCCTAAGATACTGAAGGCGGCGCAAACACACAAAAGCAAGCGACTGACACAGTCACCAAACACAGTAGTGCAGTTAAAATCCTAAAGCTTACTACAGTCAGAAAGTTTCAATAACATTTCAATCCTTTATCTAGGATCATAGAAACAGTTGCATTAAGTTTATCAACTCGATTTAAGTAAGGCAGTGAGAACTATACTAGAAAAACAAGAAAAGCAGCTTGCTCTGTGCCAGATGGGTCCAAGTTACACAGTGACCTCATTTAAACTGAAACTTCAGTTGGATGACATCCTTTCCGACAGCATATGCAAACCGTATTCCTTATTAGCCTGAGATTTTTTTTCCGGTCTCAGGGTAGCGCTAAGAATTTTATTTACATTGATTGCAGTTTAGTATTTTTTGTAAACTGCTTTAGGCAGAGCTGAAGTTTTAAGGCCCTGGGGTTTTACTCTGTGCTCCCAGCCTGCAAAGAAATATTGACTTTTTTTTTCTTTTTTTTCCTTTTTTTTTTTTAAGTCTGGATGATTTTGTTTTAGAAGTTGTTAATACTTCTCTACCATCACAATAAACAGCACCGATTTTGCTTCTATCAAAGGAAGTACATTAGAAGGCTAAAATTTTATGCCATTCAGAGGATTTCAGAATAAACCTTTAGTTATTTTTCTTATTTTTTTTTAGGTATGTGGTTCATTACAGTCTCTCAAAAGCTTCCTATGTGGCAAAGACCTTACTAAATTTGGAGCATCCAATCAGTAAAAAAGCTAAAATCTGCAAAAATATAGAACGCATTTGTTTTACAAAACCAAAGAAATACCAGCTAAAACACTTTTCTTCATTAGAGACAAAGAGCAGGAAGTTTGGATTCATATTTTAGGTCAAGCTACTTTATAAGAGCTTGCTCCAGAAGAAACTTCTGCACTATGTCTGTAACACTTACAAAAACTAACACATGAAAATTAACCATGACTGGGGAATCCTTCATTCAAGTGTAAAAAAAAAAAAGGAACTTAAAGGAAGTTTGAAAGAAAACAACAAGAAAAGAAAAGAGCAGAAGAAGAAAAAGAAAATTACCAACCTTCTATGTAATAAAATTCTGTTTCTCACCAGCACCTTCTATAGATAAGGCTGACTAGTTTCACTAAACAATATTTCTATATATTGTACTTCTACTTTTATAGCAACTTACTTCTTCATCAACAAGGAAAAAAAAAGAATAAAAGCATTTCCCTCAATACTGCAAGATGATTACAAAAAATGGAATTACATTTCAAATCTGCAATCACACATCGGGCTGCAGATTTTTCCTAACCATTGATTCATTTGGCTGTGTATTTAAAAAAAAAAGAAAATGTAATATCACAATACTTTTCAATACAGGTCAGTACTGACCCTAGCTTATGGGCCGTCTAAGGTTTCTCCTATACTGCAGTTGCAACAGCACTCGAATTGATTTTCTCTGCAATGACAGCTCCAGTCAGACTGGCACCATGGCAGTCTACCAACACATCTCATTACTATGCTAGGCAAATGACAGCAGCTGGTGTCATATTATAAAGGTGTTTTCAACAATGAAAACACAGCCCCTCAATCTTCAAGGCAACACTAAATCGTTTAGACGGTATCATTTTTCTGTTAAGAGCATTATTTTTGGACAAAGACCACTTTAAAGTTTGAAATTGCCCTGCTTTTTAAGTAACTAACGACCTCCTAACATTTTTAAATCACTTTATTATCCCACCTACATTGTTTGGAAGTACTTGTTGCCAGGTAACAGTTTAGCAGCCATTTTCAAGGGCTGGAAATTTATTTTGCATGTGTAATATATACATTTAAACACACACACACACACGTATGGAATGTGTGTATTTTGTGTGTGTGTGTGTATGTAGATATATATTCAATGTGTGTATGACTGAATATCTCTGTGTGTGTAAATATATATATATGTGCGTGTGTGTGTACGTGTACATATACATATATTCGAATGTTCTCAGCATCCTGTACACTTCTGGGAATTTGCACACCGTTCTTTCGCTTGGAAGGCAGTTAGCCGACCCTCACCCAAATGCATACGGAAACCCGGTGTAAAAGGCTACTGCAGTATGGAGACGGATCTGCCGAGCTGCATCACTCCTGGGCCTTGCTGCCCTCCTCCGTTAGCTCTGCCGAGCTCCCCGGTTTGACAGCTGCAGGTTCCTCCAAATTCCCAGAAGCTTCGGAGTCAACTCTGGAGCGCTTGAACCTGCGGTCGGGATACTGGCTGTTGTCAAAAGGCATGCGATGGACACAGAGAACATGGGTCTTCAGATTTCCCTTCTGAGAGGCACTGTACGGGCAGTATCTGCACTGGAAAGGCCTGTGACCTGCGTGACAGACAAGAGTCTGGTTAGTTTTTTTATTTTATGTACGTGGCGCCTGCAAACCCGCCCGTTGCACGGCCTGACAAAACCGAACACGCTGGAGCCGCCCCAGCAGAAATCCCTCCTGTTGGACGGAGGACATCACTGCGTGTCTGCAGCAAGAATAAGAAATCTGTGCTATTCGCATGATGCCTAGTAAAAGAAACTGCATTTTAAAAATTGTCTGCTTCGGATTTTCCAGGAAAGTGCAGCTATTTCATCTCCCTCCTCAGACCCAGCTGTAAATCCATCAGCCTGCGATCCAAACTAAACTCTTGTAAATACAGTGCAATCGTGTGTGAGACTGCCTTCTTTTACATTTGTTAATTATCTTTTTTATTGAAGTGCAATTCAAGGATGACAATGTGCAGACCCTTAGTCTAATAAACACACTTTGTCTTTGGGTGGGTTTCTGAGTAAAGAATTGTATGTTTTATTTCAATCACACAGATTACTTTTTAATGGAAAGAAATAATGGATCGAGATAACCAAGGCCTCAAACCTGCAAACATTTACTCCAGTGAGATTACTCCTGTGAGTAAAGATACGCGAGCACATAAGTGTTTGCTGGACCTGGGCCTAAGGTTATCACCAGCTTTAAAATAAAATGGCCAAGCTAGATTAGAAAAGGAATGTTAATGCACAAAATCTGATAGATGCACTTCTTGTGGGTGAAACAGCAACCGACTGCAAAATGAAGGCATGAATGAAAGATATCACTTCTTGGTAAGTCTATCAATATAATCTCCCATATTTTTCAGATTATTGTGACTTTGAATCTCCATGCTGTATCTGGTTTCGGAGGTTATGTTTCAGCAATCACATTTCAACCTATGCTGGGAAGTTGTTGATGTGTTTTACTGGAACTTTATGAGCTTTGTCTCTCAAATTAACTTAAACCAGGACCATCTGAGGTCAAATGCGCTTAGCTTGCTTTAATTTGCTCAAATAAATGAATAAATAAATGTGCCAGACCATCTACATAAAGCCAGGCTAAGTGAAAAACAATACCCTATCTCCACATTTGAAGAGCACATTTTCCTTTGCTGTCGTGGTACTACCTAGCAGGCATAAAACAGACGCTGGTGTAGCAGAGGAGGAGGAGGACTATGCTTCCTGCTATGGGGGAAGGGGCTGGGACCATCTCACCTTGATTTTAGGTGGAAATTTAACAGATAAGCAAATGGATGCTTGCTGTGCACTGGTCCGACGTTACCCGTACTGGAGTGGGAATGCTACCGTAGTCCTCCCAGCAGAGACCGGAGCCTGGATATCTGCTGGTTTTAACCTGGCACACCAGCACGAGCACCTCTAGCAGAGTAAATTCACCTGAGCCACCGTTAGTGCTCTGGGTTGCTCAAATAACCTGTCATTTTTACTGTAACATCAAAACTACCACTTGAAGGCTGAGTCCCCCAAAACATACTGCTTGCTACCCAGAGGAAAGAAGTGTTAAGTCCGGTCCACAGTTACCTAAGCCCTATGCCCCAGGACTACAGGCATGTTCCCTTTCTCAAGGATTGAAAGCTCCCCTCCACCCTTTGCTTTTACAAGTTGAAGACTGCCAGGAGTGTGACCACCCCCCCAACACCTCCAACATGCACGTTTATGCATAAATCTTGGGATGGAGTGTGGGTCGATCTTCTATTTCTCTCCTGGGATAAAGAAAGACACTTTCCTCAACAACTTCATACGGAAAAAGAAATTAAATCTGTAAGCTGCTAATCATTACAAAGTAAAATTTCAGTGGAAAATTTCATAGCAATAGCAATGGAAGAAACCTGCATAGATAATGTTACAGAAATTGGATTGGGCTTTTATAGAAAAATTTCAGCTGAAAGATATGAGGAAATAGTCAAAGAAGAGATTGAAGGTGTCCCTCGTGCCTCTTAGAGTCAGTCCTAAAATCAATACAGAAGCACAAATACGCTTGAAAAATTTTGAATATAATAGTTTTGAAAATGGAAGCGCTCTCAAAACTGTCTGGGTTTGAAAAAGGTCCAGAGAAAGTCTGATTTTCATTGTTTCAGAAAATCTAGAAATATTTGAAAACTCAGAGAAAAAAAATCTAAGAAAACCATTACATCTCTCCCGTTGTTTGCCAGAGACAGATAAAATCACCAGCATTCACAGCTGGGTTCTGGACTCTTTCTTTCCTTCTCCTTTTTCTCCCTCCTGGGTAATGCCTCTGACCAAGCAGAGTTAAGGGGTCTATTGTGTACTCTGCTCGGGGAGGTGCCACAACGCCTTGGTCAAAGTGGGAGAAATGTTGGGTAAAGGGGAAGGAGACTTGCTCCATGAAGAATTGAAGTGATTTTTTTCCCTATCTCCAAAAGATAAAGGCCTGCCACTCTCACATCCACTGAGATGTGAGACTATCTACACCAGCAGCACCAGCTCCCTTCCAGTATTTCCAGTGTTTCAGTTGACCACCTGACGACTGGTTCCCTTGCTAAGAACAGAAGACACACTGCTAAGTTGTGACAAATGGTACAACTTGCTCTCCAGCCTTATTTACTCTGGTTTTATTGATGCCATGGAAGAAGAAAAAGATATCCTGTTTATTTGGTCCTTCTTGTGTGCTGCAATGGCCAGCGACTGGATGTACCATAGATGATACAGTGTCCCTGATAACTGCTCGCAGAGCAGCATGCAGGGACCACAGACAGTGATGGGACTCCAGGAGTGAGCAGGCACAACGCGCCCATCGGCCACCCTCTGAACCCCTCAAGAATCATGCAGCATGGAAATACACTGGGCAGTTTTAGCTAGAATTGGTGTAGAACCAGCCAAAAGTGTGAGAGCTCACCAAGCCGCTCTTAATGCTTTGCCCACAAGCAGCTATCATTAAATGGCCATCCTAATCCTTTCCTGCAAAGAACAAATTCTGAACAAGGAATCCACAAAGCATGGATGGAGCTAACCACCTCACATGCACCAGACTAAAAGCGAACACTTTCTGCCCACCACCAAACCAAGTCCAAACCTGTGCAATTCCATACAGAGAATGCCATTTAATTCAATGCACTTTAATAAATCAGACAATATAAAGTGCACCTACAAGGATTCAGTTCTGCATTGCCTCCCCCACAACTTACTTTTTCAGGCCATCAAAATTTCACATCACTGTCTTGTGAAAAGTAAGTACACAATAAGTTAATTTGTATTGTCACTATGCAGTACAACTGTGGTAAAGAGCACATTCATTTTTAATCCGGTATGAATAATATATAAATATGTATACAGAGTGAGGGTCATAGGAAAGCAAGTGGTACATTGTTTACAGCAGAAGTAGTACAAAACCTAGAGATTATTCTCACTTGCAAAGATAACAGTATCTGCAATTTGCTTGTAACTAAAGGGTGAAGGAAAATGGCCATTTCTCTTAGGTATTCCACCCATTAATTTTAGCTCAAAAACTTGTTGTGGGCAGCAGGCTCTTAAAATAACCCTTCCCAGATAAGTTGGCAATAAATTTATAATGTTTTATCTAGCAGTGGTTGGTAGGTTCTTTCTTAGCAAGCTATAGTTCATATATATTTTACCCACTATATATCTTCCAATAAAATTATATGAAAGCCCTTTAAAAAAAAAAGAAATCTTCCTGATAGTTCAGGAGATAATGTGCAATGCATTGCATTTGTAGTAAGGAGAATTAGACTAAAGGTGGGCCAACAAGGGGGGCAAACTGTTGTGCATCTTTCTTCGATCAAAAAGTGAGGATAGAGGACAACATATTGTTTGCAGCTGAAATAATCCTGTTGTGGAGCAATGTTCTATGAAGTCTGTGACTGAGCGTGTGAAGAGACTTCGTAATCCTCTGGATGGAAGCTGACAGTCTAAAGAAATGGAACAGCAGAAAAAAATAATAAAAAATAGCTAAAATTACAACAATGGTAGCTAGACTCAAAGAACATTTTTAGAAGGTGCGGATTTTCCCAGGAAGGGTGATTACCTCTGGCACCTGCTGAAGCCTCTGAAAGTGATCTAAACCTTCCAGCATCAGACCCAGCAATGGCAGCAGTGCTGAGATGACCTAGGCTCATCATCTTCTCTAGTTTTGACTGTACCCTGGCGAGAACAAGGAGTGTGGATGGGAGGTACTTTCTGGTCAGGATGGAGAACTTTTCTGTGGGACCAATATTTAGGAAAATCCCTCAATGTTTGAAACTAGTCCACCTTTTTAAAAATATATGCTGCTTCGTTAATTTAGGCTTTGAGGAAAAAAAAGTTTGTTTTCTTTTCTTTCAAGTTTGTGATCTGATATGTTGCTTTGTGACACATCATGTCAGCATACATCAGTCACATCACGTTAGGTTTCATAACATGGCATGACTGATGCAGCCCAACGGTGCATCAGCTGAACAGAGTCAGAAAATGCAGGCTTTGAGAAAGACGTGGATCTCAAGCTGGGTTTTAGGACCATTTAAAGGAAAGTATATTTAAAGCAGGGGCCTTGGATTTAAACAAAACCATTGCCTGTGAGTTGTTAAGGATTCAAATACTTGCCAAACCTATTTTGCTTTGTCTTATCTTTAAAACTCAAAATGTATTATTGGAACACACAAAAAGTCAATGTCAACGAAGTGTCATTGGGTTACTCTCTGTAATCCAAACACTGCTAATAGTTACTAATTTATTAACTTTGATATGGATCCATTATTTAAGATTAGCACAAAGGAATACAGAAACAAGAGAGAGAGAAAGAATGATGAATACTGAAGTCTTTTTCATTAAAAAAATCATTTACATGGTCAAGCCGCATTAATTCTCCACTTCTAAAAATATTTGATCGGCATCCAAATTCTATAAAAATTTCCACAAAGAAACATCTTATTTTTGTGGTATTACAGGCACATATGTAGGGGTTTGCACTAAAACGTAAAAATGGGCATTGGACTAGTCACATGAATAAGATCAGGAATTTATTCCAGATTGTTAAAAGTGTACTAATCACAGCAAAATCATGGCTTTCTCCCAAAGCAGCAAGAAAACGGTAATTTGAAAGAAAAATGCCAATAATACATCACACACAAGCCGTCTGTTGTCCCCACTACACCACTTTTTATTATATTGCATATGTGTACATATATACACACAGATACGTGCATACAGACACACAGACACACAATTTAATGCATAAATTTAGGGAAAAGGCAGAAGAGCAATAAAAGGATGAACAGAAAACAAATGCTGTGCAATGTACTATAAATTATAATTAAGTCCTGAATAAAATGTGTTTCTCAGATATGACATTTGTTCCCTTAAAATGCAAAAATGGCCATGATTATCTGACAGAATGTTTTTCCTTAGGTGGCCAATGGCTATAGCACTTACTGCGGTGCAATACAGCAAACTCATTTCAGATTTCTTTGCCTGGTTTAAGAATATCCTTTTGGTGAAAACTGAAAATAACAGCAATTACCTCTTTAAAACAACTAAATTACTCCCTCACTAAGAAATATTTGAAAAGCCTCAAAGGTTTGAATATCTTGGAGGCAAATCTCTTTAGCTGAGATGTTGGACACTGAAGATCTGGACCTGACCTCCTGGACCGCTGTAGCAATCCCAAATGGCCAGGACCACCTCCGGCCATGACCAGGCACTCTTGCAGGACCAGCTGCAGTGGCTTGGGATGGATGGCCACTACCTCCTGCACCGAGATGCTCAGTCCCACAACGTTGCTGGTGGAACGGTCCATGTAATCACACATCTGCTGCAGTGCAAAGTCAGCAAGCCACATTCAAACCTTCAGTGAGCCTGGACTTCCCTGGGAAGAGCTGTTTTAAATCTTTCTTCCTACACAAGCTTGTATTTGAGGTACAATCATCATTAAACAGATGAAGTGCATGTTGCCTCAGAAGTAACAGCAGGCAATGACGGCCGGGTGCTTTCCGCCTAGGAAGAAAGACTTTTTGAGCGTCTCCAGTTCTCTGGCAGTGACTACTGGGCTGAACTCACGGCTTCCTCAGACCACAGCCTCTGGGTCCCAGGCATCTTGGTGAACGTTGCCATTTTAAAGTAACACTATTATAGCATAATAACAAGCATTTGCAAAGGGAGAACTATTTTCATTTAAATCTTGGCTAGCGTGATTTCCTTTTTTTAACGTATAAATTTTCATAAATACATTTACTATCCACAGCAAACATCTCAAGTACCGTATGCATTACCCAGGAGAGCAGAATGGCTCTAAAGCAGCCATTCTGATCTGGAGCATAACAGTATGGATGGGAAAATGCTGAATAAATATATTTGTCCAATAGACAATAAAGGCTCTGACTGAGCCATTCCACTTTATTGGTCTCAAAATATGCGTTTTATGAAAGTCCCAAAATACCAGACAGATTAAAGTACATCCAATCAGGTTCATATATGTAATAAAAGTTTTTATAAAACAATTGAAAAGTATATGTTTATTTACACACAGGTCCAGGACCAACCAAGATGGTCTTCTGGGAAAATTACAATATTCTGTGAAGTTTATATGTTTATTGGATTACAAAAAAGAAAATTAAATTTTAAAAACTCTCTATTTCATGTTGACCAGGAAAAGCCATAAAAACAAAAAGCCTTGTCTGAGGCTTTTTTGATGATTTACTGTAGAAGTATATACAAAAAAAGCTTAAGTATCTGCATTTTAGAAAGGCCTGCTAACATTTTCACCTACCAAAGCTAAGGCTTTGGGTTGTATGTTTCCCATGGGACACCTAAAGCTATGGCAGCCCCCTGACCACCCTCCATTCAGCTGGATTCCTTCATTACCAGCCTCAATCCTGCAAATAGTCCTAAGAGTAATCAGAGGAATTGTTCATGATAAGAGGTACCAGACTAGCTACCTAAATCCCCCCTCACTAATACAGAGCAGACGCTTCCAGGGGCAGCTCAGGTCCGAACACATGAACTGCCATCTGGAAGAGCCTTTCTCTCGCTGTGGGTTACAGGAAAGATCTTAATTAAGGGAGGATAAGTTTGGGGTAAAGACCCAGCTCATGGCAAAACACGGCCACCAGCTTGATCCTAAATAAATGCATTAAGGTTGTTTGGAAAAATTGCCCTAAAACTAGCAGGATTTATCCACCTGTGAAGTCTACTGTGGCAGGTTAGCGATCCAGAAGGAATCCCCTGTAGGGATTCATGTGGTGTACGGCACTGTCCCGAGGCCAGCACCCATCCCAAAACCACCACGTGGCACCGTGGCCCTGGTGTTTTGCTGAGACGGACATTCGGTCTACAGGCGCCTGCAATAGCAGGGTGGCAAACGACTGAACCATCATTGGTTCAGTGCAGAAGAGCTGGACAATGAACAGACCTAATCTGTAACTAATTTGTTTCAAGGATTTTTACTTTAAAAAAAAATATCTCCATTCATCGGATCAAATTAAACCCTCAGATATCTACATGGCTTTTCTGAAATGTAATCAAAGGTGGTGTCTGCTCTTGATTTAGTATATTATACAGTGCTTGGTGTTTCTGAATAGGTATTTCAACTTTCTGATGAGTATACTAAAGGGTTTAATGATGACAGGGAAAAGCAAAAGTTGATGCTACACTTTGTCTTTAACACATATTATTAAAAGATTAAGCTAATTTCACACATTCCCCCGAAAATAAAAACTGCACTTAAAGTAACAGTTCAATTCCTGTCTCAAAAGGTTACAATCACTAATTATCACACACTAAATTTTCCTTTAAAAGCAAAAGAATAAGAAAAACCCCACCAACAAACCAACCCTGCTATGTAAAACAGCCAAAGGTAGATCAGTATGACGCAGAGGCTAACAGCCATCTGGACACTCATGATAAAGAGAAATAAGTAGAAAATTCTACCACTGTCCTTCATAAATATGCTTTTAACTTACTAAACAAATCAGTCACAAAATTATGGAAAACATCATTAATTTAACACTTGTTACCTTTGTTATATAGAGCATAGAAATCATAATTATTTGGAGGTAGACCAAGGAACTTGCTAGCCCTCTGCAGTACACTAAATACAAGCAAATTACCAAATGTGAAGTCGCTGATGGTATAAGAGACTTGCAATTCCTGGGAAAACAAACATTTCCCATTTCTTGCAGAGCTGATAAAGTAACAGGATTACTCAGCTCCAGTCACTTAGCACAAAATTTGTTTCTTTTTCAGAAGAGTAAGCTTTTCACACAGGAACTTTTGATTTTGAAGGGAAATGGATCTTTTCTTGGAAAAAAAGGAAGAGCATCAGCAGAATAGCTGAAAAGGTCCTTCGAAACAAATATTAAACATTATGTGAACCTTATAAAACAAAAATTCTGGAAAATAGCTGAAGACTCTGCTTTCTAAGGACCTGTGTATTCCAGACTGCTGCCAGTGGGTGCGTCCGCCCGGCACGGCGCAGCACCCCGTGCACGACAAGCGTACCAGTTTGGGTTTTGACATGACAACATGAGTTATGAGCCCGGTGCCTCAGCGGGCTCCAAACGAGGTTAGTGGGAATGCTGTCATTGATTGAGCTTGAAATGCCAGACTATCATTGTCCCATGCTTTGGGAAATTTAATTACATTTAATTTTTCATATTTATTTACTTTGGTTTATACACATAAGTAGAGGACAGAGTTCTTATCAAGGGCACTAGGTACCTGTTGCAAAGAGCAGGCCACCTCTGACTAAATTTATAATGGCGATGGTTACGGCACTTTATAAATTCCTCAATCATAATCCCCTTCGTAATCCTAAACTCACAACAGCTTGGCCAAAAATATAAGCATTCCTCTCCAGCCATGCCCCCCACTCTGGTACCAATTCTTGTTCTCCCAAAGCCCAGAGGCACAGCTGGTGCATCCCCACATCTCTGCAGCCTGGGCCCCTCTGCACGAGAGGAGAGAGGTTCCCGAGCCCATGGAGTAAGTGGGTTATAGCCCTCTGACAGCCTTCTCTTTCTCTTATGCGTTGGGGATGCAAGTAGATGCAGGTAAGGAAACATTTTCAAAGTAAGTGGCAGACTTTTCTTTAATATTAACTAACTCTCAGTTCTTCTGATTATCAAAATTACATGTTCACAGTTCCACCTTTGCCTTTACTTACATATTTCAATTAATTGTTATGTCTATTCACTCCTTTACTTGTTTTAATCACGTCAATAACATTACATTCCCATTCTAACCCCCTTGAGCAAAATATCTCAGTTTTCCTACTAGGTCATGCACAAGTTTTCTGTCTAATGTTCTGTCATATTTTTTAATTGTCTCAGTAAATATTTATTATTTCAGGGAGCATTTAGGACTTCTGGAATGAAGCTCTATTTGAATTTAATGTACCTATGATTTCCCAGAATAAATGTTCTACTGGTGGCACTGGGATTTTAGTAAAGAGATCCTGCAATTCAGAGGTGCTAATAGGAAAGGCCTTGTCAGTGATGATGTTTTGCTAGCAAATATCCTTTATTCTGCCTAGCAATTCATAAATACAACAGCATTTTCTCTTTCACTCTAGGCAACTGTCTTGAGCTTATTTATTTGGTGGGATGGAATTTAAAAAATCCCATACTCAGCTTTCTAAACTTTTCCTGCCCACATTTCAATGTGTCATATCCTCAGCTGGTGTTAAACAGGACAGCCATGCAGCCCGCGCCATGCGAAGGCCTGCCCCTGTACACACAGCAAGGTAAGGGTCAGGAGGCTCCCCATCAGCCCCACGGTCCGCAAAGCGCCTAAATGTGAAGGGATGGAATTATTCACGTGCTATAACATGTGCTGAAGTGGGACCCTAAGCTAGAATAATTGTTTTCTGCATGTATGATGTCACTTCGGCTAAGCATGTTCTCCTTTAATTTTAGTTGTTGCTTTGTTATGTAACCGGGGTAATTTAGACGGTATTTTGTCCCATAATAACTTGTCATGTACCTCAGGATTCTCTACTTACAGCAGCAGGTTAGTAAAGAGACTGAGGAAAAACAAAACCCTTTAAGTAAATAAATATCCAGCTCACTGATAGCTAATATTTCAAATTATCCACGAGTAGCTCACAACCCCACTAATCATTCTGCTAAAACATTACTGTTATCTGTTTATGGGATTTTGTGACTATAGTTCGCAGAACAACTCATTATCGGCAATGCTACGGCATTATGTGCCATCACCGCACTGAATTGCCGTGAGCGCAGCCTGAGTGGGGACTCACAGCAGCCCGCCTCTCACCAGGCGCATCTCCTACGTAGGTGCACATATAGCTAATGTCTCTGTAAAAAAAAATACATATTTTTGTCGTATCCCATTCAACAGATCAGGAGCTCAAACAGTAAAAATTAAAAGGCTGCAAAGAATAAATCGAGCATTAACTTTGCAGGACCTCTCCCTCTGGAAAGTACTGTTGATGTTGTCGCAGAAAAAGTGTCTTTTTTTTTTATTAAGTCACAAAGGAAATGCTTTCTCCCCTTCTCCTTTTCTTTTCTATAAAAGGCTCTCTAAAATGAAAGGTGTCAGACTTTGCTTTTTCTTCTTGGCGTGATCCAGAATGTATGGCTGAGGAATGACAGATGTCTGCAACCAGCTGCAATGAAGCATGCTAAAGTTTCAGTCTAATCCACTTATTTCACTGCAGTCACGTAAACCAAAACAAATGGGCAGTGCCTTACATTATAAAAACACAGCAGCATTACTTTGTTGCATAATGTAGCTGATACGCCATCTTTTTATCATTTTTCCTACTGCAGAAAGAATTCACCTCTTTATTAAAAACAGCCCCTGAAAGTTCTCCCATTCTGCTCGCCTCTATTTTTTTCTTTTAGTGTCACAGCAGTCTTGCTATGCCCCATGCATTACTCAAATACGCCGCTATTATAAAAACATCGTAATATTTTTCTAGGGAAGACTGCTTTTGTTTTTAGAAGCGCGATCTGATTCAAAAGCCACAGGGCCTAATTCTGTTCTTGCATCCTTGTTACAAGCCCGTGGCTTGAACAGATCTGCTCTGCTTTGAACGAGGTCAGGATTGGACCCACCATCAAATTGGTACATGTTTCAGCTGTATAACAAGCGCACCAAGCACTTATCCTTAACAGGTAAAAAACCCCACATTTCTGCTTTTTACTGATCAAACTGGAAATCTCAGCAGAGACGCAACTAATAACCTTAATCTACGCGACTAACCTCATTCAAAAAACGCCCCATTTTAATGAGGAGGAAAAGCCTTTGCCGATATGTTTACTGAAGCTCCTGAAAGCCCCCCCCCCCCCCCCCCCCCCCCCCCATTTCGTTATGCCAGAGGGAGTATAACCTAAGTGAACATGGCATCGCTTCCTGGGAAGGGAGACCCTGCCTCACTCCAACATGTACTGCAGCAACCTTTTGAACCATCCCTCCTTTAATCCTTGTACGGAAAGGGAAAGGATGAGGAGTCATGTGGCTCCCTTCTCGCCAGCAGTTTCAACAGCTGGGAAGCACTCTTTCAGCGCAATTCATAAAAAAAGATGTGTTGGATTTCGCCTATGGCAGAATGGCGTACAATTTCTGGCCCTTCAGGCTAAAACAATAAATGCAAAGAGGAAAATTTGAGATTTCCCCCCTTAAACTTCCCACAACAACCTCAGCAAAACCACATGACTTGTCTTGTACAATCTCCCTGGTGTTTTCAGTGCTACTTTGGCAGGAAATCAGAATTACTGTTATATAAATTCCATCTGATGCCAGAGCTACCATCTGTGAGTAAAACTGCTTCACCTACGTCTGCCGGCAAAGCCACTCTCCCAGAGACAAGGGAGAAGGGGAAAAAAAATTTGATTAATTTGCAGAATGCTTGTGATTTGCTCATATATTATTATAACTGCTCATCAGCACATGACAAATTCCCAGCACTCCGCACAGGAACCCGTTCAGTTTCAGCAGTTTTTTGCGTCGGCACCTGACAGACTGCAGAGCCACTAATGACTTTCAGATGCTTACAAACAGTAATTCTATCTTCAGAATAAAAAGAAAAATCCGTAGGAAGAAAAGAGTAGAGTTAGTCTATTCCATTTCCTTCCTGTATATCAACATGATTTAACTCTTCGGGGCAGCAGCAGTTCCAGGATCACAACACGGCTGCTCCTTGCCTGTAAAAAGACAAAGACTGCCAATCTCAGGGGGAAAGGTGGAAGCAAAAGTCGGTCTCCAAAGGCTTTCACTGCACCAGCTCCACAGACAGCCAGATACAAAGCAGGTAGCTTAGGAAAAGGCACACCTACCCTGCAGTACTGAAATAAAATACATGCTCTCCCCAGCACTCCTGAATTCCATATCTATTTTCCTATTTTAATACTTCTGATAACCTTTTGCATTTTCAGGGAACACATCTGCTTCCTAACGGCAGTCGAAATGTTTTTTTCCCCCTTTAAAACTATGATTATGCTTTCTGAAGCACTGTCTGTGTGCTTGATTGCCTGTTTTAGATTAGAGATTTTAGCAAGGAAACAAAGACTTCAGAGTGCACATCAGTCCTGCATATGAGAAACCACAGAAGGAATAAGCAATAAAATGTGATGCACCATCTGTCCACAAACAATAACCTGGATGTTCTGAAGGCTTACAAATTATTTAGCACACAACCTCACCGAATTATAGGACCCTTAAATAGAGCAATAGATTGGGAATGAGAACCTCTTTGATGTCCTTTTGTATTTTTTTTTTTCCCCAACTCAGCCCTCGATTGATTGCTAACAGTTGAGGTATTTCTCAATGCCTATTGGAGCAAGTTGATTTTTATTAAGTAGCTCTCCGTAGAATATTTTGCCACAGATTTGAACAGTGGGGTATACACTGCCTCTCTGGCCCTAGCCTGCTGCAAACAGATTGTTAATCAAAAGACAGTCTAAAAGAATAGTCAGTTGGGAAATTCAGTCCTAAGGGCAAAATGCTGCCCTCGGTACTCATGCGCAACTCCCACTGGCTTCCACGGGAGCTTGCGGGAACGCTCAGTGAGGAATTTGACTTTATTAAGTACTAGAAGGTTTCCGACTGGACTCTTGTGGAACAAATCTCTAACAAAGAATCAGATTTTCTTTTTTTCTTTTTATTTTTTTCCCCAAATTGTATCCTGCTCCAATTAAAAACAAAATGACATTTTTCTTAGCTGTCATGCTGAAGCACAGTGCTCTTGCATGCAAAACGCATTAGCAACTGAGCACACTTCAGGTACTGTAAACTGGAGTATGTCAAAGCTACTGGATCCCTAGACAAACCTGGCATCCCTCAGCAACGTGCACGTATACCAAAATCAAGACATTCAGAGACCTGCGTTTGGGATAGAGGATTTTGGTTCACCCTATCTAACTGTGAGATCGTGTTAAAACAAACAAACATAAAAATTACTTTTTTTTTTAACATGCAGCGAATTGCAGAATTTCTAGATCTACTGTGTCATTCAACCTCGTCTCTACATTCTAAATTCCTGAGTTTTTAGTGACCACTAGCATTTGTTTTTTCCAGTTGAAGCAAAACTCTAAACCCATACTCCAAAATAAATCAGCATCCCTAAAAGCCACCCACTTCATTTTATGAAGGGAGAGCTTTGCTACCATTTATTAACAACCTGCCCTAAATATTTCTTTTGCTTTGGTTTCCATAGATTTTCTTCTGCAGGTTTTCGTAACACAACATTTCCCACGCCGGCTCTCAGCTAACAAACATCCAGACCCACCTACCTAAGGTCTTCCTAGTGTGCCCTTTACTCTTTCTACTAGATGGCAGATCAAAATTCAAATAAAAATAGATCTTAGAAGACAGAGGATTTTTTTTTTTTTATCATATTCTCTTTGACAAACAGGGGCCAAGATGGAGGTAACTGTATAATTAACTTTAGATGTGCCTAATGTAACTCCATTATCATTGATGAGTCTTATGGAGAGACACTGAGAGGGAAATGTGCCTTCTAGAGTTTCGCTGTGGAGCCAGCACTATTAAAGAATATTTCAGTATTTAGGCCCTGATTCAGCAAATTGCTGAAGGTTATGCATACTATAAAGCCTGTAAGTCATCCCACAGACTTGTGTGGGAATGCGCACGTGCTTACACAATACATGAGCGTAAGTTATCTCCGAGCTGGGGCCTCGTAGCCTAACCCTTACTTACAAAGATTCATAAAAGAGACATGAAAATTTGCCTGGGGCTAAAAGCTGGGACATGACATTGTTTCATTTCGAATCCACGCTCCTTTTGTGTTTATTTTTCCATTTATTTTTATGTGGTGCTCGCTCCTGGTGTGAGAGGGACGGAGGGCCCCCAGGATGCTGAGCGCGCGAGGGGTCACCAGCCCATCAGCTGCAGAGGTGCACGGGCAGCGCCGTCCCGGCCACCACCCGC
This sequence comes from Aptenodytes patagonicus, assembly GCF_965638725.1. Lineage (NCBI taxonomy): Eukaryota > Metazoa > Chordata > Aves > Sphenisciformes > Spheniscidae > Aptenodytes > Aptenodytes patagonicus. The sequence goes on from NC_134959.1 coordinate 13,479,821, forward strand.
CTGCAGGCTGGAGACCCCTTGGCCAGTGAGAGGCCACCAGCCGCTAATTGGGAGGGTGGTAATTTTCGCGTCACTATGGGTCACCTGGAGCTGGCTGGCTGCTGCACGTGTTGCACGCAGACCAATAATCAACACCCAGAGCTGTGGGGTGGCTTTAGCTCTTATGTCATGTCCCTAAACCCAAGCATTGACACCCAACAAAGGGCACATGATGAATAAGCAGCAAATCCATTAGATGTTAAAGGAAACAAAACCAAAATCCCCTTCCATTAACTTCTGTGGCAGTCAGTACACAGAGGACCAGGTGCTACTGAAGATTTTATTTTGAATAAAATTGTAGAATTCCAAGATATTGAAGTTTCCATGGGCAGTGGGACACAAAGTGTCCATGTAGGGTATTTGGGTATATTTTTAATGATTTAGAGTAAAAGTGATCCATACCTATCTCTGAAGAACTTAAGCCAAACACAACATGTCAGGTAGCAAAGAGGCAAACGTTCCTGCCATCAGTACCTAGCGCACTGAAGCCTTGCTCCAAGCTCTGCTGCCTATGGGAGAGCCACTCGTCAATCTCATGTAAGCTTCATCGACTTCCTTCGTCTTCCAGAGAGAAGGTTTCCTCATATGAAATCAATGGCAGGCTCCAGGCTTTCAAGCAAACTGATACCCACTTGGGTGTCTCCGTGTATAAACCAAAATCATTTTGCAACAAAACCAATGTATACAGTGGTTAGAGGGGGCCAAAATATTTGCCTTCTGGAGAAGCCATGCAACTCCTCTGATTTCAAGAACTAATCTGACCCAGGTAAATTTTCTCTATCTACCGTTATGCTAATCAGAACAGAGAGGTCTATAAATGTACTTAAAGAGACAACGAAAAAAAATTAATCTGTGGTTTAACTTAAAGGTCAACTCAATACATATTGAGAAGTCAACTGAAATTCTGCCGTTAAATATAATCACTCCTTCTAGGGTGGTAAATACTGCATGGAAATAGCCGTCAGGAGCCAAATCCTGATCTCAGACAAACACAGGACTGGAGCTGCACACGGATGGAGGAGAGCAGGGCTGACCTTGCATACAGAGCCCTTCCAGCCTGAGCCTCTGGGTATCAAGACCCAGGCCGCCGGAAAGGCTCCTTCAAATTCCATAAGAAGTGATTAATACCATGAGACAGAAAAAAAAGAAAAAATAATTCTGGGTTTCTTTTTGGACTTTTCCCAGCTTTCTGGATTCCTGCTTTCAAGCATTTCCCGTAACTCTAAAGGCTAGAGAGTTACTTTCTTATAAAAAGAAAGGAGAGAGATTTTTCTATAATCACATGGCTACCACGGCGAGAGCTTTTCAGAAATAGGAAACTGCCCCAACCATCACAGTAAAATCGGGAAAAGCGAGGACGGCCATAGGACCCTGAGCCCCCACTCCTGCTTCTCGGCTCTGTGGCAGGCATCCGTCCCGAGCCGTTATTCTACACACAGTTGTTCACAACCCCAAACCAGTTTTCCTATTCTTTAATAGACAGAAGTAAATTGAATAAGGCTTAACTAGCATTTTACACATGTGTAAACTTATTCTTTAAATTTTAATATATGGAAGGCACATTATAGGCAGTATCTTCTGAAATAATGTTAAACATTTGAGTACCAGGGCAGGGCGGGGAGGCACAAAGGTCAGATTTAAATCCTGAAGGTAGCATAAAAAATTTAGATAAAACTGTTTGCATACATTTTGGTATAGCATGTGTCCTGACAGTGTCACCGTCAGCATGGGCTCTAGAATTCGTAATCCACTGTGCTGTTTTTTAAAATAGTTTGATTTGTTTATTAACTGTGCGTTCCTATTTCCATGAGATATAGACATCGACAGTGAATAGACCTTTTCTAATTGAACTGATAGCTTGAAAGTGAACATGTCCTTGAATTTACACTGAAAGATAGACAGTGATTATTTATAATAAGGGATTTAGTCAACTGCCTTTCCATTTGTACAGCAAGGACTTTATCAACAGACCATGTTTAGGTAAATAGTGCCAAATAAGATAAATTCTGTATTAAAGGACGAATGTCTCGCAGTGTCAGATGTACAAGGAAGAGACATTTGGTTGATGATATGTCCTGTAAGTATAAAAGAGAGTATTAAGATAACACTTTATGCTAGCATTAATACATCAAAGTTCTGTACTGACCTGTTTCATCCAAAGTGAAAGTGAGGATGCTCTTAATTCCTATCTAAGATTAATTTAATTCAGAAGGCATTCAGCCTTATGTCCTGTTTTGCAGCTTTATAAGAATTGCTGGATTTGCAAAATAGCACGGCTGTACGTACGTTAATAAATGGTCTGTATTTGTCTAGCCAGAGTTGAAGCTTTTCTTTAAAGACACACACACACACACACACACACAACTCTAGCTCTGTGAGCTTGCTTTGCCCAGAATATTAGAGCTTAGCTATCTCCTTGCTGAAGGGCCTATTTGTCTGCTTTAAGTGAAATCACTCAATTCTCAAAAGTCAGTGGAGGACTTTGGAAGGGGGAGGGCTGGGAGAGGCCACTCCAAATAAGTTCCATTAATCAAAAGACACAGTCTAATGTAACTAATATTTTACAATTAGAGAAGACAAGATGGAACTAAAAGCCATCTATCTCTCTTACACCACATGATCATTGATTCATAATCAGAAGACTGAGAGTCGCACAAAGATGCATTTACAGGGGCTGGGGGAGGGGGCTTGGTTGGAGCCGGAGATAATGAACACGATGAGAAGGAGCGGCGCTGAAGGCTGGGGAAAGATGACAGAGTGGTTCAATGGTGACGGATGACACGAAGATGAGTACTGATACCTGACAGGCAGCGAATGATGACTGCAGTCCTTTCCCACCATTATGATCCTCAATTATCTTGGTAAGGACTAAGAGGAAAAAAAAAAGCCGAAGTGGCTCAGCCCATCCGTTTATTTATAAGCTGGGATAATGCTGGAGTGTGCCAGGCTGCTGGGAAAGGCCACCTTTTCACAATTTGATCAGCACTTTATAGGAGCTGTAGTTTTCATTGTCAGCGCTCATGGGCACAAGGGGAAATGGGTAAAATACAGTACTTGTCCATCTGTTTTGTAATAAAATTCCTAAATCTTCAAAGGGAGTTATTTTTTTTCTTTCACTGCCACCTTCAGGAAAAAACCCAAAACCCTGGCTAACCAAAAAAATAAAAGAGAAAAGAGAAAACTCGCTTTGTATTTGCACGTAGAATTAGCGGGCTGCAGCCCAAAATTACACGCACAGATTTATCCAAATGTATAATACGTGGTGGGGAACGAGCCAGCGTGAGCAAGAGCCAGAGCTGCGAGGAGTGCAGGAGCAAAGTGAAGGGGAACTTTTAAAGCTTCTTCATTGATTTAGGGAATTATTAATAAAAAGGGAAGAAAGTTCGCTCGAGACTGCTTTGTAGTTGCAGAAGATGCCACAGGCTAGCATTTCTATACCAAAGAATATGCCGTTCTGCTACATTATTTATTTTTAAAGACACAGATCTCCTAGCTATGTTGGAGTCATTGCTTTTGAGAAAAAGAAAAACAAATTAAGATTAATGTTCTACACAGCTCCTGATAGCAGTAAATATTTGATCAGAACAATTCACATTCAAATGTTGACATACTAAAAATCATATTTTGGAAGAAATATTTCTTCTTCACACTTTAAGCATAACTTTCCTTCCCATCCCCTTCCCTCCTTGTCCTCTTGGCGAAACAAAGTCATGCAATGTAGCACCACATTTCCCACCCATGGAAAAGAAAATGAACGAAACCAGGCCAAAAACAGCTCTGGCTTTTTTTTTTTTTTTTTTTAAATCACATGTACTATACAGGTCACACGTGCTTTGCAATTTTGCCTGCCTTTTTCCTCTTGCAGCTTTATCCGAAGGAGCGGGCTGCTCCATTTAGTGACCTGAGGGGCAGCCCCTGAGCCGGCTGCTCGGCAGAGCTGCATGGCAGAGCAGTCTGCACTGGCATAGGCGGGCATGGCGGGCTGCCCCGCAGAGCCCCGCTCCCCGCCATGCCAGGGCACAGACACACAGCAAAGGTGCCATGCTGCACGTTTTGGGGCATTGACAGTCTAGTCCATCACAGGAATGGGTTTACAGGTCTGTCTGCAGCACAACCTGATAACCTGGGACATGAACAAAACAACAAAGAGCCATCTATAGCACCAGCTACCACACGCATGAGTGAGCACCAAGAACCAGGTAGGCAACCTGAGCCCAGCTAACACTTCGAGCAGCTTAAATACCAACACACCAGGCTTCATCCGACTCCATGTAAAAACTTCCCATATACTTTTCTCCAGGACTGTCAGCACAAGTATATCAGCAAAAAGGGATCGTATGCCCATCAGAAAGGAGCTATCTTGTGTGGTGGAAGCAAAACCCCCCCAGGTCACACCAGTTCCTGTTGGCCAAGTGGCCTATAGTCATAAGCACTAAAAGCATTAAAGTTCAGCAGGTGCCTCTCATTATCAGAGATGTTTAGGGTGGAGAAGTTCTAGATTTTGACTACATACGCTAAATAAAATAATAGATGGGGAAAAAACCCAATATCGAGAATTAGCCCAAATATACTTGCAAATGCTTACACCAGTAATGGCTACCTTAAAGCCCTGAGTGTGCATTGGACTGCTTGGATGTAACAGGCACCGGGGGGTGAGAGTGGTTCCAGCTGGCAACCTCGATGCCAAGGGAAGCATCAGGACTATGTCCATAGGGCTACATGGGGCACCGTTTGCGTGACGAGCACCAGGCCCCCGAAGAAGTGAAAATATACTACATGACATACGGTACCTTTTATGAAGCTGCTTTTTAATTTTGATGGCTTCCACCCTTGCTTTTGCACAGAGAATACACACGGTAGACCGGGTTTGAAAGGAACGCACGGAACAAACCACACTTGTACAAGAAATGCAATGCTGATCTCACAGATACCGTATGCACAACAAGAAGCCTTGCTGGTACAAGACTATAAATATTCCAAGAAGCATTTCCCAGATTTCCATTTAGGAATCCTAATTATGGACAAATGTCCTTAATACGCCCACTTCATACATCTGAGATTTAAGACAGGTTGAATCCATGATCATCACCCTAATTAGCCCAAACAAAAGCTCCAGATGTGAGAAGCATCGTTCTAATGTAGGGATCTTAATAGCAATTGATCAAATATTGTATAGTTATAACTGGTTTTCATAAATAACATATCCTCAGAAGTGATGATAACTGACACATTATAAAATGCATTTTGTCAGTGATTTTTTGCAAGAGCACGTGCTTCACTTGTGCCCAAGTTGGACCCATCTCCCTGTAACGTTATTTCAGCATTTGCGGCAAAACAACTCTACTGCCATCAGTGGATTCACAATTGTGTAAAATTGGACTATCATAGTGATTAATTGGGCTAACTTAATCTGTACATGCAAATTAAGTAATTGCACTCACAAATATCTAATTTAGCATGTGCATGCAATAGTTTAATTTGCACATACAATCATACTCTTTGGGTAAATGAGGTACACAATTATGAACAATTTTTTTCTGCCTTTGTCTGCATGTGTAAATTCTCTGAAAAAAATTTCTCATTATTTATACTGAATCCCAAGACACAAGTATTTCTTGTATCTGCCAATATCACTTCTGTTTTCCAAATAGGTACCAGGATAAACTATGTGTACTTATGAACTAGAAGACAAATAAAAAGTGTAAAAAAAGAAAAGGAAAAAAACTTACAATTAAAGTTCAGTTGTTTTTGCTTAAATACAATTCTAGAAAGCAGGAGTATTAGAATTTTGCTTGAATAAGCACTGCAAGACTGAAGCTTTAAATTTTGAAAACTCTTTAGAAAAGAGTTTGATTAGTTTTATAGTAAAAGATTTAGTTATTAACATAATATTAAGATTCTGTTATCGACAGAAAATTAAGATGCTCAGGCTGATTCTGCTAGCAGCTTGCACCACAAGGGCAACGTAACGGCTGCCATTCAACATGCGGCAGCAACATAAACTGAAGTTCACCTTTTTTATTATCCCTATAGCTTTTAAACAGTGGCAAATAAATATTAATACCTGAAAGCCGCGTTAATAATTTCATATAAAATTAACCAGGAATTATCTTCAAAATGAGAAGGGGACGGCGGGGGGACGGCGGGGGGGGGGGGAAGCCGGGCTATAAGCGGAGCCCTAACTACGCAATAAGCGACGAACTCGGAAATCATTATTTAGCCGGGCGCTCCGCTAAAAATCTGTCGGACGTCTCATTAAAAGGCAGGTTACTGGCGGCTTACCGCGCGTTCGCTGGCGATTTGGACCAAAAGGGGGGACAATAACTAACTAACTAAACGGATGAATGAATGTATAGGTCTATACACACCCCCGCTGCTCCGCCGCTGCGGTGCTGCCGGCCGCCGGCGGGACCCCCCGCGGCTGCGGCGCGGGCCGGGCCGCGGGCGCTGCGCGGCGCTGCGCGGCGCGGCGCGGCGCGGCGCGGAGGGCGGTCTGCAGCGCCACCGCGAGGCGCCGCCGGCGCGGCGCGGCGCAGCACGGGGCGGGGGGAGCGCGGCCCCGCGGCGGGGCCGGTTCAAGCCGCGGTCACCGCCCGGGACTGCGGCCCCCGCGGCCCCCCGCGCTGCCGGGGGAGAGGGTGGGGCTTACCCTCCTCCCGACCTCCCCACACCCGGACCCTCACGTAGCCATGGATACAAAAATAAACCCCCCAAGCCCACGAAGGTCGCGAATTGCAGATGCTGTTAAGCACCGTCTTGGCACCGAGGAGGGGGAGGGATGGGTAGGGGTGCAGGTTCAGGCTGAAAAACCTGCCGCGATGAGAGAAATCTGTTGCGAGACATATTGCGCGGCTCCACGGGGCTTATTTTTAGGTGGCACCGCTGATAGGGAGGCTTTGCTCCGCGCCAAAGAGCCACCACGTTGAGTTTTTAACCCTTATGCAGCAAACTGGCTGTTTTGGGGAAAAAACTGCCTAATTTCAGTTATTCTGCATGAAGATGAACAGGGGCAAGAGAATTACAGCCATACAGTTTTGATTTTTGCTGCCTCCCCAGCCTGTCGAGCGTGGCCTGAGCCCCAGGACATCCCTGCAGCTTTGGGCTCGAAGCACATTTTTGCTCCTCGCTCCATCCCTCGTGCCTCCAGCAGATACAGCGCGAAGCAAGCACTGCTCGCCAGGGCCTCTGACAGCCTCTGCTCCGAGGTTGGCCCCCCATCAGCTCCTGGTTCTCAGCTGACTCAACTTCTAGTTCCTCAGCAGACACCACCAACTTCAAAAATCAGATATTTAACAATAAAAACAGTACAGCATGTTCCTTTCTGCATGCACGATAGCACTAAAGTGCCGGCATGAGTCTCCCACACCCCATTTCACTAGGGATGAAACGTCACTTGGAGCAGGCTTCCTGCGGGCCAGGGCCAGGCTGCAGAGCTGCCCCCGTGGAGGGCACACGGGACAGCACGGGTGGGCAGCAGGGCCGGTCCCCTGGCAGCACGCAGGTGCAGCCTGGCCTGCGGCACAGAGGTGAAACTGAGAACAGATTTTGCCTCAAAACTATCTGTAGCATCAAAACTCTTTCGCTGTTTTACGACTGGTGTGAGACCAAATATTGGCCCCAGTAATATCAGACAAAAACTCTCCTTAAATTAAACAAGGAGCTCTTCTTTCATCCTGCAAAGGAGGAACTTTGCTATAACAAAAATAAGTAAGTGAACGGAAAAGAGACAAATGAGGGGAAAGGTAGGGTTGGAATTAAACAGAAAAAAAAAGTAAATCACATCACTAATTGACTCAATTCCTGGATTATAAAGCCAGAAGGCACCACTGAGATCACTCCTCCTGACCTCCAAGTTCGTGCAGTCTAGAGGACTTCCCGGAATTAATCTGTGCTTTGAGCCCAAGAGCTGTGGCTGAACTAGACCATAACTTTCAGAAAAATATCCTGTCCTCATGTAATATAACCTAACATGAGAATCCGCTGAAATCCTCGTTACTCTGTGCAAATGGCTGATTATCTAGCAGGCTGAACTCTTTTCTGTGAAATGGCTCTTCAACGTAAAGTTTGTCCTCCAACTGCTTGTTAAACTAAACTCCTTGGATAAACTAACAATGAACCCTGAGATCTTTTCACTCCACGGCACGCTTTCTATCCTTTGAGCATTTCCATAGCTCTTCGCTGAACCCTTTCAAACCTGTGTATTTCTGTAAGGCCAACACTAGAGCTGGAAGTAGTGATCGCACCATTGTCAGCTCCACAGACAGCATCACCTCCAGCAGTCTCTGGTGGGACCTCCACAGTTTGCATTAACCCCGTAGCCAACAGACTGCATGTTCTTCAAGTATATATTCCCTATGAGCATTAAGTCTCTTTCAGAGGTCCTGCTCCTCAGTGCAGAAGTGCCCACCCAGTCTTTAAGCGTGACTTGTGATCTTACATTTGGCTTCAATTAAATTATTTCTGTGCAATTGTGCCAAATGTATGGAATAGCAAATTGATACAGAGCGATGTGGATCACTGTCTTCCTGGCTGTGTGTCTGCTTACTAACCACAATCTCTGGGCTAGTAGCAAGCTTTCCAAGTAGCCAGGTTTTCCACCATGCAACTGATTAAAAAAAAAAAAAAAACAAAAACCAACAACCCCATAGGATCAAAAACTGGACAGTTCACGACTCTACCATTAAATGCCACTGATAATAATAAATAGTGTTTTTCGTCAGTAAACTCTGAAGTGTTTTTAGAAAAGGGTTGGATTCAGTATTGATATTTTACAAACTGGAAATATAAAGCACCGAAGTTGACTGACATCCCTGGCGTTACACCATAAGGTGGTGGCAAAGTTAGGAACAAGACCTGAGACTCCGGAGTTTAATGGGGTGCCAAGTCCACCAGCCACATTTCCAATTTAAGAGCTCCCTACTAGTTGGGCAATTTTTAATCCGTTCAATATGCACCATATATTAATTTCCCAATATTAATGTGGAATCGCTCATTAATTTGGAATCGGCTCACTTGCAGTAATCAAAATGTCACACCGCAGAAAGACAAAAGCCATACAGAAGTCTACCACCCCAACCTTGTTACTTTTACCAAACCAACTCACAATCCCATCAAAAAATCACATTAAATTTGACAAGATTTTTTTCACAAACATATATTGATTGGCATTAATTATGTTTTCAAGCATTAATTCTTTATGAAATGAGTCTGAGCTAATCTATTTCATTAGTTTTCCGAGACAGAAGGAAGTCTGGTCATTATTTAGGTCACAAGATTGCCTTACTTCCAGCTTTCTGAAAGTTCACTGTCCAAAACTTAATAAAAGCCACACTTAATTGAAGCCTCTACTTTTGTCTGTTTATTAAAATGCTTTGACTATTAACATATTTCTCTGTTTCCTAAAGGCTCAGCTACCGTCTCGTGCCTAGGAGGGGAGCACACCTTCAGTGCTGCATGCTGGGACGGGGAAGGCGACTGCACGATGTGGAACAGTGACAGAGACGTATGTGCTGGTGCAAGGAAATGGGACAGGTGAAGTATATGGAGCTCGATATATGATAAAACATATGACATTTTAAACAGCGTATTTTACCTTTTGAAGGTCCTGGATAGTTCAGATCTAGGACTATGCACGTGTGTAATAACCTAGATTGCCTGCAGTGAAACGTACCTCCAAACTTTGAAGAGAAGCTTCGGTAGACAGAGGAGACGGACGAGTCATTAGAAAGGACAGCCCTGACAAAGTGGCACGTACCACCCACACACGATCTAAGAGCAAATTCTTGTCTGGGCTTCAGTGGACACAGGTATTGCTGCAGTCACCACTAAAAGGCCACCATTCAAGGTGGAGGCAAAAGGCAGCAAGTACTGTTCTATACTTTTCCCTGCAACACAAGATGGCAAAACCACCTCAGCTATCGCACTGACCATCTCATATCAGGTGCTAACATCTTCCACTCCTGAGTACGGATGTCTTCCCCTGCTCTGAAACCTGCTGCTGGACATGCTTTCTGCTCTGAGCACTCCTCCTCTGGCTCGAGGAGGCAGGAGCTGCACACCATTTATTTTAACACCGATAAAGGTCTGCAGCAATACGGTGTCCTGAAAAGGTACAGAAGTTTTCCATAATATGAGGACAAAAGAAGAAACTATTCATCCTCCTTTTGTTACTGCGGCTTTTAGGTTGAACTCCTCAGACAGAACCAAGTTTACACCAAGCAAAAATAATTGCAAAAAGGTAATACAAGGATATTTAATTTGAACTAGAGTGAACCTACTAATTTAAGGAAGGATACAACTTGGAGCCAGACTATTCTCTGTCCATCAAATAGCTTTCAGAAAGAATAACGCTGTCACCAGAAATGACACGGTTTCCTCAGGCTGTTCCCAAGGGAAGAGCTGGACCCCGCAGGAGGACTGGAGCATCCACCCACTGCACAGGAGAGCTGTACGCCACCGCTGCAGGTGCTGAGAAACCCACAAGGTCCTGGTGTAACTTGCCCAGAGTGGTCCCCCCCGGGCTGCACGGCTTCCAGAGGAGCTGGGATGCTAATGGCTCCTCCTCCACTTTTTCCCTATTCCCAGGGACAGTGCAGAGGAAGACTTTCATTGCTCCCCCCTTTCACTTTTTACTTTTTTTTTTTTTCTCCTTTCCTTCCCCTGTTATCTACTCCCAGATGAGATCTCTGGTCCCTTTGGAGTTATTTTGGATTGTGCCTTGTACCAGGTAGATACAAGGATGCATTTGGAAAGTTAGTCGATAGAACTGTTCTTTGCTTGTAACATTAATTTCGGTTCTACAAACTCTCTCCTGATTTGCCCAGGGACACAGCGGATATCTCTTAAGAGCCTCATGCCTCATTTTACCTCTTAGAAATGTTGGAAGCATATCTTTTAGGAGCATTATGAGAATTAATTAGTGAATGTTTCCAAAACTGTTAGGCAAGTGCATACATTATTATTCTCTTCATGCAATCTATTTCCTTGCAACGTGCTCTATTGAGCCAGAAGCCAGGATTCCTCTGTGGCATCCAAAGAGGATGTGTTGGAGGTAGTGGATCAATTGCTTGCTACGATTCAAAAGCCATAAGGCTCCTTGGACGGCTCCCACAACGCCAACTCTCTCTGCAAGCGGGGACTCAGTACCCGCATACAGCAGCTGACACGCAGTGCTGATATCCTATTTACTAAATCAAGCACACGCCAGAAGCACAGTGACGGACTGACAGCCCAGCATCGGGGTGATGCTGAGATGGCCCTGGCAGCTGACTGGCCTGAAAGGGAGACATGTTTCTATGTGTTCCTGCTCACTTGCTGCTAACAGTCGTATTCAAGCCTGGGATTATGAGATTTCTACCCATTAGTTGACAATGAAAGCAAAAGGGAGTATTTTAACAACAGCAAACTTCTTATCCATCACCTAAGTTTCCTTCATCTTCCTGCACTATCCAAACCGTTTGCCCTTAAAATGCCTTAAAAACAGCTTTTGCTCCTGTGAAAGGCATTATACGGACTTCTGAGCAGTTGACAATTATAATTCTAGTGATGGTTTACCTGCTTTTTTGGGCAAATGAACAAATTGCACTTTGGTTTCCAATACTATCATACTTAGTCTGCTCTTGATTGAATGCAGGATGCATAGTTGCATTAAGAATTAATATTGAGTTTTAATACATTTTCCAGGGTCCTCTACAAGACAACTTTTTCCTTTGGCAACCTCAACACCCATAAAACCCAGACACACACTCTTTTCACAGCAGTAATCTTTCCTTGAAAATATGAAATGCTATTTCTTCTGAGATTGTATGTTAGCTAAAGGAAATGTGCCATGCACTTGGGGATTGATTAACGTGAAGTGTAAAAAGAAAGGGGGGGTCTTTTCCTTAGGAATTTTTTTTACTTTTTGGTAGAAAAATCAGACTCCAAATGTCCAGCTGAAAAGCCGACTGGAAACAGAACTTCCAGCTCAGAAGTATTCTGCGATGACTCACGAGAACAATAGTTTAGTGCCTATTGCTTCCAGTTCCCTTCTACTGGCCAGTTTCCACATGTGGACCACCAGGACTGGGATCAGAGTTGTCTTCTTTTGGGATTATTTTCATTATTGCAGAACATTTGCTAGCACCAGATCCACAAACTGAATCAAGAGGAGAAAAAGTGAGAAGTAAAATAAATTGCTGTATGGGGAAAAGCAGACTGAGAGGTCCTGGCATGCCAAAGGGGTAAAAATCACCTCTCTGGATATGTTTCATATATCTCTGAGAAGTTCCTATCCTGGGGGATGCACTGTGTAGGAGGGGGAATTAAACATCATATCCAAAATTAAAAAAATCAAAACCCCATTATAATGCGTTTATTTCCTGAATCTCATGTTCTGAGTGTCAGTTTCTTGATTTGCAGGGACCTGACTCATGATACTGGATTTCTTGAGGTTGGCAATGACACAAATGCACCTAAATCTCCTTCTTCCCTACGTAGCTCAGCTATTGAAAGGAGACCCTGGAGGACAACAAAGTCACGGCAGCCCAAACGATGGCTCTCACAAGCATCATCAGGAGCACTTCTGAGTTGTGACTTTTCAGTTCTGCAGTTTTGGGCAGTCTAAAGTATTCTTTGTAAGCAGATCTTCGGGAAAAAAACATCGTTTGGAAAAACAAACCCAACCAAACTTTCATAAAATCAGTTACAGTAGCACATTTTCAATCAGCCATAATAAAAAGTAATGTTAACGCTTGCCTTCAACTTCAAGGACCTCACTACATCTGCTCAGTTCAGAAAGTGCAAGTAAAGAGAGATGACCAACCTCTCCATCTCGCTGGACGGTCACTAAATGATCTGATGAACCAGGCAAAGTCTCAGACTTTGTTATGACTGGGTTTGTAGGTCACAGGACTATGTTTCTTCACCATACAACCTATTAATTCAAAACCGCTTCCTTATGCATTTAACAGTGAGATATGGTAGCATTTGCCCACCTGCTCTGAGCACAAGGAAGTTACTACACCATATAGCCGTTACGCGTTCAGCTTTCCCTATAGAAAAATGCTTAAACATCATACAGTGTAGCTTTGTTGAAAAGGCAATATGCAAAGACAGCATCATCAGAGATCGCGGTTGAGAACCACCAGCGCACACCAGGGGATCGGCTTTGCCCGGGAGCCTTTCCCCATCCCTAAATCCCTGCGCTTGTGCCTGGGAGGTGTTCCCACTACTGCGGTGGGACAGCGCCTGCCAGCGGGGAGCCAGCGAGCCGCCAGCCCTAGGCACGGCACCGCCGTCCTCTTTGCCCACGGTGGACAACGAGGCACGGGGAGACACCCCAGACCTGCCGGCACTGCCACCCCCGGAGGTCAGGATTGATGCTTCTGTAATGCTTTCGAGGTTACCTTGGCATGCATGCACGTGCGCGCGCACACACACACACACACACACAAGATGGGAAAAGTCCTTTCGGATTGACACCTTTTACTCAATGTTTTATCTTGAATTTTTACCACTTGAAAAATATGTTTCCAGTGGCTCACTGGGCCCATCTCAGGGACGGGAGCCTCGCAGCGCCTGTCCTGGCCTCTGGGCTGCTCTCAGCCAACTGTCCCAACGCCATCATTGATCACCGCAGTGACTCTTGGCACGTGGACTCCTGTCTGCTTGAAATGAGGGGGGCACCTCGCAAACTCCTTTCGCATGAAGAACTCGTTCATATGAGGAACTGACAAAAGCTGCAAACACTTTCCTTCCTACCAGCTGCTTCCAAATGTGAAGTTGATGATTTGCAGACGAAAAGCTCCCTTAACGTATCATATAGTGAATTACTCTTCTTTTCTACATAATAGTAGTCTGAACCTGTGGAAGATCAGTTAATAACACGTTTGCTTAGCTCCTCCCGTGTCACTTGAAATCACATGAAGTTCTGGGGTTCTATCAAAATATTGCCACCTTTTGAAAACAGACCCATCATTATGCTTTCTGTTCCGGATATTTCACTCCTTTTGGTATGTGGAGTTTGTTACAATTGTTTATTACTTCTACAAAATGTCTCATATTATGAAGAACAATTCTTACGTATTTCACACCATTAAATTAACCATGAAAAACATTTACATATGTCTGGCAAGAAACTTTTGTGAACAGATTCCAGTTAAGTCCTAGTTAAAAGAACTTTATGTGCAATAAAGTCCTCAAAAATATTAAAAATCATATTTAAAGCATTCTCATAAAATGTGTATTGAAAAAAAGACAAGTTTAATTCTCAAAGGCTCCATTATTGAAGCAAAAATTAATATTTGTACTGTTTCGAAATTGGAATAAAATTGCAAGGATGCAAACACTATCCTATATCATAATCTATAAACCAGTCACAAATGTTAAATCAACTGTAAAAATGATTTAAAATCTACATGACTAATTTTATTAAACTGATTTAAAATCACATTTGTGCTACCTTCATTTATTAACTGTATTTCAGACGACACTGTGTTTATAATGGATTTGCATGAATACAGATATATATGGAGAAGAAACTGTCTGTTAAAAGGGACAAGACCTTTCCTCTTCTGCGCATGTTTTCTTAGCACGTGCTTGTGGTAAACAGAAACATATAAATTAAAGATGCAGAGGCCTTATTAGGTTCTGCAGTCACTTCTCTGCAATTTTATGGTTGTTCTCTTCAGTTTTCTTATTCATAACAAAACAATTTTTGTTCTTTGTTCCAAGCTTAGAAAGCACTTCACAAATATTAATTAATATCTGTAAAACTGTAGCCGTGTCTAGTACCATTCTGGCTTCTTGCAGATGGGAGAATTGTGGGCTGTGGCTTTCCATTTAGCTCTAGCACAGATCCAAATAAATCAACAAAGCTATTTCTGGTTTATTTTGGTGAAGCCAATTAAAATCAGCAGCTGATCTCAAGATCGACAAGAAGGGATTATATGAGAATTTTAGGGAGCTCACAAGCTGTTGCTGGCTTTCCAATTATTATTTCAGTGTCTTTGGAGTTAATCCCATCGCATGCTCCTTGTCGAGCACCCAGCCCCGGGAACAGGCAGTGCACTGATGTGGTCCGTCACCCCAGGGATGGGCATCGTTACAGCGAGTCAGTGGCAGGATGGGACAGCTACAGGAGTCCCAGGTCCCTGATGTACAAAACTGCCAACCGTGCAAACTTCTAAAAAACAACAGCAACCATTTCAATAATGAAATGTACCCTGAAACTTTACAGACGGGGAGAGTTACAATATAAATGCCCTTCACATCCAGATTAGAATAAAACATAAGTAAAGGTAGGCTTCTCCAGTCTAAGAAATAAAGGATGTATTTCACTGTGTTTTTTTCTATTTCTAAATAAAGGATTTTAAAAAACAGAGAAAAAGCTGTGGTGCTTTGGAGCCTGATGATAGGCACAGACACAGTGCGTGTGCTGTTCTGGGGGTCAGGGTTTATCCTCCCTGTGAGCTGCTGGTGTCTCGGCTGGGGGGTGGCACCAGGAGGTGACACTGCTCCCCGCTTAATGCTGATGGTTGAGAGCCTCTGCTGCCGCCATCCAGAAGCACTGGAATCAGTGGAAGTTTTCTAAGTGTTTATTAAAGAAAGAGATGCAAAGTCCTCTCGCTCTTCCTTCCAAACATCATGAATAATGATTCCACAGGAACAGGGAAAATCAGAATGTCAAACTCTCCACAGGGCAAGATATTTGTGTGTTTGGGTTTTTTCTCCCTTTAGTGTATCCCTAATTTAAAGCATATGTCCCTTTACAAAGAAAACAATTTCTTGCTGTCATACCATGAGACATTACAAAAACATTAAGGATAATTCATGTGCAATTTAAAACAGACCCCACAGAGCAACTGGTGGTCTAATGACAGCACACCACTCTGTGATACCACGGGTCTAGGGATAGTCCTTCGGCCCCAGCATCCCCCAGAGAGGGGTGTGGACACATCACATTCGCTGCCGAGCAGGGGAATGTTGCAATATTTGCCTTTTTTGCTGCGTGACAAGTTACCAGTAGCCCTTGAAAGCACCCAGCTGAAGCCCTTACTCCACCAGAGGGGCTGGCAGGCGGCATCCAAGCCTCCCCCATCTCTCCCAGGCTGAGAGATGTGGCTCCTCCATGTGGAGCCACCCCAGGGAGAGGATGGAGGGTGCTTGCTCTTGCGGCAGGCCTTTGTGCACACTATTGGCAGTGCGGTGGGAAAGCGCTGCTGAGATGCCTCGTCCTCACCATCTCTCTGCCGACAGGGTGGGGACCGGCAGGCAGAAATCGCCATCCTGTGCCCCATCTGAGGGAGTCGTTGCCTCCATGCTCTGTAGGGACACCACCGGCCCCAGCTGGTCCCAGACAGATGGCAAGGAGCCCTCCGAGGGGTAGCAGTGGGGTTGGGTGTTGGTCGAGGTTCAAGACCTTAGCCCTAAGCTGAAGCCTAAGCATCGGGGCTAATGTTTCCTCTTTGCTCTGCTCTTCCTCTACCCCGGCCTCCATGATGGCCCTTTCTGCTGTGAGCTCTTCCAGGAGGGCACACGTGCACTCGACACGAAGGCATGAACCACCTCCAGCAAAACAAATCTTCTAGAGTTTGGGCCGAATAAACCCATTCAAGTGAGACACTGCTGGACCTGTCTATGCCCTACTGGAGGACAAAAAGCCCAGCGTCACATCTGTCCTCTTAAATCTGCGGATTTCAGCAATTGTTTCTTTCAAGCATTATCTCCTCACCAGCATGTAGTGACCTTAGACATAAGGAACAATCAGCAGGATTTGTGCAGATAAATATTCTAATGCACTTTATCTTAGAGATGCTGCAAACATGTTTGCAAGACAGACACAGTTACTGCTCCTTCAAGACTCCGTATGACCTTTAACATAATTTTCCCCAAAAGTTAATTTCTGTGATTAATGCAATATACTAAAACCCATAAATCTGATCATTTGAAGGATTCAAATTAGGAATTATTGACAGCTGATAGAACAGAAGTGCAGAGATGAGGCAGATTTTCTCATCTGTCCATCTAAATGTTGGAATATGTATTGATTAAAATATGACATGGTATAGAACCTACCATAAATCTAAACTCTATTAGATTAACACAGGCATTCAATTAACATAAAATGACAACCTAAGAGAAAAGTCTTGAATGTCAGCCTATCTCAGTTTGTAATATTTTAACCCACCTATCTGAGCAAGTTTTGAGGTAAACAGAGATGTGTGCCCGGTTTCACCTTGGCTCAGTACCCGCGGGTGTAAACTGAACCCTCAGGTGAATATAGACTCAGTGCACTGAGGTTGGTTTCTGATTTTCAAATTGAAAATACTCAAATATTCAAGCTGAGCATAGTTTGAATGAACATATCTATGACAATAAGGCCACCATTTTAAAAAATGACCTGTTTAGTGTCTTCGTTATGCATGAATCCCCGGGCCTAGAAGGTCCCTTCTATTTGAAATCACTTCAGCAATTATTCCTTCCATCAAAAAGCTGAAATATCACTAGATGCAACAAGAACGTTGACAGCGGAGTGAACTTTCCAGGTAGAAATCACGACAATGACATGCACGGGAAACAGGAAAGCCCTTCTCTGAGCAATGACTCCAAGGCAACTCTCAGCCCTTACATGGGTTACTCAGTAAGGTCCAGCTGCAGAAACCCGTGGACTCTCCAAGTGCAGGTTTTATTCCACTGGATTCACAAAATCTCGTAAGTTCAAAATTTCCTTTGTACCGCCTAGACCAATGTATGCTGCCTAAAGCACCCAGACAAGATAGCTATAAATAAATAAATAAACAAACAAATAAATTTGAGCTTTCTATTGCCTACTCAAAATAAGGAAGCTGGTGGAATAGTGTGGGAAAACAAATGCCATGCAAATGGCCCCATGCTATGAACACAGAGGAGGCTTGCTTTCACACTTGCCTGGCACCCTTGCTGAATGGATCTCCTTTGCACAAGCATTACACAGCACAAAACACATTCTCAGTGATAATGTACAAATTTTTCTTGATGTGTAACTGGCCTGGACTGGGAGTCCTCTCACTGGATAGCATGGAAATGTGAGGGAACCACTGGGATTTGGGTCAGAATATTGCAGGAACCAGGATTCAGGCTTGATTCTCACCAACACTGCACATTTCTGGTATCATTTGATTTTAGCTGGAGTTAGAACTGCTCACGCTTAAATCAAGCTCTCAAAGACTTTTTGTAAGTCTGGGAAACCCTGCCCACATGAAAAATTGCAGGTATTACCTAACTGCCTAGTTTTCATGCCCTGGCTTGGAGCACGTATACGTGCAGAAAGGCATGTTCCTCTGCCTGTACAGGCTCAAGGTTTCCCTCGAGCTGCTGAAAGCCTTAAATGAATCCTATAGCCCCTGTCCCCAGCTGCTCCGCTACAGCAGTGTCATTCCTGACGTGGCTGCAGTTAAGCTGGCTGAGCCCGTCTGTTCCTTTCTCCTTCTGGCAAACTCATCCTATCAGGGCCACCTTTTGCCAGCCTTATTCTTTCCAGTAATCAATAATTACCTTTCTCTGCTCCCACTGATGACTTCTGGAAGGGGTAGCCTTATGTCACTGCAGCAATTGAAACCATAATCTGTGCTCTAATGAGTATTTGTCTAGAGTTCACAACTGCAAATGGGAAAGTGTTAACCCAAAGTCCCTGCAGAAGCTGACAGCGAAAGACTGGCTGGCTGGAGCTATACACAAGTGGTGAATCCTCCCAAGAATGAAATTAGTCTGCATATTAGTCTGCATATTATGTGCACATTTTAAAAGTTACTAATTTTCTCTCTTTCTCTCCTTTTCTCCAAAGTACCGCTATTTAGGACTATAGATTCATAATTGCTCAGGAAAGCCATTGTCCGTGTTCTCTTAGTATGTCCATTATATTTAATCTATCCACAAGCCTCTATTCAAATGCAACTTGCTAATATTTTTATTATAAAATTCCATATTTTCTGTGAAGCTAACTTTCATACTACATTTTTCCCTCCAAGAGAAACTCAAGCTCTCAACCAAGAACACTGCAAATCAGCAGTATGTGAAACAAGCAAGCTCAAAACACATTTAAAAAAACCCATTTGCATGTGGATTTGTTAGGTGTTCAAATCTTTTATATTGTTTACTTGTAATAATTTTCAATAGCTGATTGAAAATTTGCTGTTCTAAACTGAAAAAGCAGGGGTTTGTTCAAAAGAAATGTGCAGGTTTTCAACTATTCTTTCAACTGCAATCCCATTTTTTTCCACACTCAGCAATTCAACCTAACTGGCTTTCTCCACCACAATCAGCAGAAGAAAAAAGGTTGTTTAACGGACTGGGATTTCAGATGAAAAAACAAGGTTGTTGAAAATTCCCTAATCAACTCTACTGAATGGGACCAACAGCAAAGTGTCAAAAAAGCTGCTCTGGGGCAGGTCAGGGATCCCGTGAGCAGCAGCCTACAGATGTGCCAGGAGAAAGCCTGACGCAGCGAGATTGCCAGCCTTGTCCCAGACGCAGCTGGTTCAGCCTGTACAAATAAGATCTGCTGAAGTGCTCAAACTTCTGCATGTTTTCATAAATCAAACGAAACCCATCCAGGTTTTTTCTTCTCCTTTCTCTTCTACTTTTGTGCTTAAAGGAGGCCAAGAACCGAGCAAGTAGGTAATTACTATAAATGGAATCTGAATTGTGGCCTCACCCCCAGAAAACAGGGACTTCTTGAGATTAATTGGAAAAGCAAAGAAAATAACCCACTTCAGCTCAAACTGTTTCTGAAGTGCCGTGGTAAGCTCCATATGATGTGAACACATAACCTTCGCATGATAAATATACAGAACCGATGCTTTTAATGTGTCAGGAGGAGAAAATGCGGTTCATCAAGGAATGAGGCACTCAAGGTATGCAGAGAGCATCCCTGCCTCTTGCTGCGCTGTCATGCTGGTGGGCATGGACCCCGTATGCTGACGCTGCCTCTGGGACAGATCCTTGTCCTGGTAGCACCAGCAGAAACCCCAAACGCCTCTGCCAATGCTGTCCCCAGGGCGTGCAGCCAGCGTGCCCCTGCTGCACCAGCCCCAGGAGCCAGGCGGGATGCAGCACCCAGGTGGTGTGGGGCTGTATTTCCCCTTCTTGCCCACCCCCCCGCAGATCTGCTGTTCCCAACTCTCTCCCAAAACTTCTTTCCCTCACTGAACGCTATGAAGTGCGCTGTGGCGACTGACACCCAATATTTAGCCCTGTCAAAGGTATGAAATTGTATTGTGGTGAGTCAACTACGTTACTAAGCAAAATAACTGCAGCGAATTGAATAAACAAGTAGGCAAAAATGTCTCGCAAACAACTCATTTACTAAAAATACACTACCCCTTCAGACTGAATACCTTCTGTGCAAACCAACAAGATGGACAACAGGCTGAAATAAAAAATGAACGTGATCTCTTCACAGGGATTTTGGCAGCAGAGCCACGCTGGGGTCACACCGACTCTCCATACATTGCCAGCTGAAAACTCAGGAGAGTTTTCTCCTTTGGAAAGAGAAACAGACACAGACCAAAATCAAGATCCTAACAGGTTTGAGCAGTTACACTGCAGTATCTACTAGCAGCCCGGGACACACTCTGCTCCCATGCCCTCCTCCACAGGGATAAGCCCCCGGCAAGAGGAGCTCCCCAGTAGAGCCGCATCCAACGGGCCGATTAAGGCACCCCGTACCCCAAGGACGAACGCACATATTTCTCACACTAAACCGACATCAGAGCAAAAGGAAAATGCACGCCCAGTGTATAACCCCGTGTTACACTGTGTGGAAATGGATCATTACTTTTCACCTAGAAAGATCTGCTATGAGTTACAGTAATTAGGAGGAGAAAGATGGATAGGGAATCACCATGGGATGCTGTATTCTCGTAGCTCTAACAGTGCCATTTATAGCTTTGAACGCAGCACCACTTTGGTGTTAGGTAGTGGTTAAGATAGACATACAGGACTTTCACAGCGAAGGTGGTGGGAATCAATTTTTTCACCTTCTGAAGTGGGAAATACTAGTGTCCTGGTTTTAGCTGGTATAGAGTTAATTTCCTTCCTAGTAGCTGATACGGTGCTGTGTTTTGGATTTAGTATGAGAATAATGTTGATAACACACCGATGTTTTAGTTGTAAGTAAACAGTAGTGCTTAGTAGTGTTTACACTAGTCAAGGACTTTTCAGCTTCCCGTGCTCTACCGACTGAGAAGGCTGGAGGTGCACAAGGAGCTGGGAGGGGGCACAGCCAGGACAGCTGACCCCAACTGGCCAAAGGGACATTCCATACCATGGGACGTCATGCTCAGTACATAAACTGGGGGAAAGCTGGCTGGGGGGGCCGCTGCTCGGGGACTGGCTGGGCATCGGTCAGCGGGTGGTGAGCAATTGCATCGTGTGTCACTTGCTTTGTATATTCTATTATTACTATATTATTTCATTTTATTTTATTTCAATTTTTAAACTGTTTTTATCTCAATCTGTGAGTTTTCTCACTTTTACTCTTCCAATTCTCTCCTCCATCCCACCAGGGGGTGGGGAGAGTGAGCAAGCGGCTGTGTGGTGCTCAGTTGCCAGCTGAGGTTAAACCACGACAACTAGTGACAAAGTTACTGCGCATCAGTGACACTCTGGCTCTGGAGGCTCTGGGTTACTGTGAAAAATAACACGAATCTGGAGCACTGTCTTGCATTTCACTGAGACATCTGAGTCTTAAACACTGGACCTGGTAGAAGTCAAAGATACATCAGGAGTAAGTTACTTTTTTCCTCATGCTACCTACAAGAAAGTAGCATTAGTGTATTTATTAATGCATAAAATAGCAAAGTGCCCATCCAGGCTGCATCAGCTCGCATACCGCCCTTCCACGCCTCACTCGGTGTATTGGCTCTGGGGCAAAATATACAAATACCCCGTATCAGGGAAGGAAAAACCTGGCTGTAGTAAGAATGTGCCTTTGACTCATTTCTTTAACAAGAGAAAGAGTTGAGCAAGAAGCACAGACAAAACCCTTCAGATCAGACCAGCAGTGCTGCAGAAGGCCTGGCCGTTTAGTCAGGTGGCCTTCGGGCACTCTATGCAGAAGGGGCTCCTGCCGCCCCGGGGGGCAGCCGCAAAACTGGCCATGGCTCCAAGGGCTTGGCCCCAACAGGTCTGGGAAAAGGAATCAAAGAAAACCTGTGGGGCTGCAATTCTAACAAGCATAGGTTTTGTATTTAACACCACATGCCTCCTCTAGAAACATATAGCAACATACCCTCAAGCTGGGAGGGAAAGCAAGATCAACAGAGAGAGGAAAACGAGCAAGCAAGCCGTAGCACCGCAGCCTTGCAGAGTGCCAGAAAGCATGCTCATAGGGAAAAGGGGGATGCCGAGGAAAAGAGCATCATCACTTGTCTGAAGCGGCTCTGGGTTTACAAAGACCACCTGAAACTGAGCTGGCTGGTGCACAGGGATGAGCTCAGCTCTTGACAGAAAGATGAGACATCATACTTTGTGTATAATTCCAACTGCACTAACTTACATCAGTATTGAATTTAATTTGAATAATGTTAACAGTCTCTCAAACCCTTCAGAAGAGAAGTAGTTTAACGTCTGCAACATACACTAATGCTGGAAGAAAAATGACATGCTGTTGTGTGTTCAGACATCCATAGTATTTGCTATTTGTTTGGAGTTTTATGGATTTGGGAAGACAGATGGAAATTTTTTTCTTAGAGCAATGCAAATGATAGCAACATTACTGAATGCCTTGTAGGAAGTCTCAGTGTGATAGCAAAGCCTCTAGATGTGAATTGTAAATTGAAATGAAGCTTTTCCACTGAAGAAACATGAACTAGATTGAGTATGGCTTGGAAAAAAAACATCAGCAACTTTCCCAACAGACTGAGGGCACACTTCACCGTGTTATCTTGATACAAACCTTTGTGATTCCCCAGAGAGCGAACCCTGAATGTAACGTTGCCCCACCGCACCAGCCTGGGAGCTGCTGCGTGCTGCGAGGGCAAGAGGGGTGAGCAGAGGGCAGGACAGGGAAAGGCCAGTCTGAAACAGCTGAAGAGGAAGCATCTCCCTAGCATCACAGTAGGGAGGAGGGAATGGGACAGTAAAAGTTGTCAGAAGTGTTTTATTTGTTATTTAAGCGCAAAGTGTGGACGTTGTCAAGAACAAAACTATCGTTCACCTCAGCTCTTCATAAATAACTTGGGACAAAAAGCCTTCAAGCCACGAGAGTTTGGGGTGCACACTGTGCGCAAGAGATCGCTCCTCAGACTCCTGTAACAGGAGGCTGTTTCCTCTCTTCCCGAAAGCTGAAATGACACCCTAGGCACTTCACAAACCCCTGTGCTAAACACCCAGGTTCACCCCGATCTAGCTGGAGTGAGGCGAGTCCTTCCCAGGGTGGACATGGCCCTGCCTGTGCATCTTCAGGAATAGGTGAGCTTCCAGTTTTAAGAGACTTTAGGGTTAAAAAAAAAAAAAAAAAAAAAAAGGAAAAAAGTGTGTTCCTCCTTCCAGTTTGTGGGTTGTGAGCTCCCTCTTGTGGCTTTCTCAAAATTTCCAGCTATTTACCAAGCTCGCTGAAGCCAGTAGCAATGTTAAGCCCGGGTGGGCACCCACTGGAACTGGCATGCCTCGGATTCCCCCGAATGCCACCAGTACAGTTATCTTTTGTCCCAGTAATTTGCTGCTTCACTTCTCAAATTCTGTTAAAACCTTAAATATAAGAAATGTAAAAGTGTACATTCTCAATGTACACTCCAAGCCCACACCAGCTCAAACGAAAGGGTAAAGCTGAAGCATTCCCCTGTGCAGAAAGGCTCTCGGCCAGCCCTGCTGCACACCACACAGGCCCAGGGGAGTGTGGCATGTCCCCTGCCGGCTCCACTTGGTGCTGAGAGGTCCCTGGGACCCCTTCGCCTCAAAGTAAAGTAAGTAAAGTAAACGCTTCTGGCCCCGCGGGACGCTCAGCTAAGAGCATCGAGGGGGCGCCGAGAGGCAGGGGCTGGGACAGGCGGTGGCTCGCCTCGCGGCGGACCGCCAGCTCGAGGCCTCCTGGACGCCCACAGAGGACCACTCATCTGCCGTCCTTCAAAGCTCAGGTCAGTGGTAGCATCACTGAGCGCAACAGCCCTGCCTCATTTTTGGGTTTCCTCCCAAGCCAGGCCAGCAGCCTTGCAGGGATCTCATCCCTCCTTGAACTCTCCCACGTCGGGAGTCGTATTCCCACGGCTGAAATGGAAACATTTACATTACCACACTGCCAGGCCTCGCGTTTTGCCCCAGTTAGCCAATTTTCTTTCTGAAGTATCTAATTAGGCAACTTTTCAGGGAGAGGAAACGGAATTGTTTGTAGATGGTTTCCACCTGCAAGATTTCACACCAGCCCCTTATAAATGGGGTGAGCCTTGCTGTATCTGGTTGCTGCTAACGCTTTCCCCGCGAGGTGCGCAGCCGCCGGTCTGACAGCTCTATCCCCTCGCTGCATAAATCCTGGTGCTTTAGCAGCTGCCCCAGCCCTGACCCTTGGACTTCCCCTGCACAGAGCAGCAGCTCAGCTCACTGGTAGCATCTTACAGGAACATATGTTTTTACATCTAGTATAATGGCTACAGAAGGGTTTCTAGAGTGAAGAAAGATATAAAAAAGCATGGCTGAAGTACAGCTGACCCTACAGTATTTTTTTTTTTTTTACATGGGTGCATCATTTACCTCTGTAACAAGTCAAAGGGAAGGTCCTTGCAGCAAAAGAAAGACAACTTGCCCAGGAACCCAGGGACAGGACTTATCTATGGTTCAACTCAGACTAGCTACTACCACAACACTTTCATCTTGAATAAAATCAGCAAAGTATCACCAGGAAAGAGAGGAAAACAGAACTATGATATCCATAAAACATCTTACAGCACCTACTTCCAATAAACCTGGTTAAAATGGGGGGCTTGAAGGCGATAAAATGTCAAGGAAGGCACTTGCTAATCAGATACATATAAACAGCTCTACACTGAATGTTGGGGAGGTTTAAACCCCAGTACTGTGGTAAAGGTTCCTCTCTTGAACACACCCTTCTAGAAACTGTTTTGTATGAAGATGAGAGGTATAAAATGCAGAAGAAAAGTGGAAATGTTGCAAGATGTGCTGCAGAAATTAGCACTTTTTTGACAAGTGATCATTTCTTTAAAAAAAATAAAGTCTTCATATTACAATCTGCAGCTGAGTTTCTTCAAATGCTTGTTGGATGTCACTCCAAACTCATATAGCCAGAGAAGTACACCTTCCAAAAAGCAGATATATAATTCTTCATTCAGACCTGGAACTATTGCTAAATAACAAAAGATGGATGAGTGGTTCTGAAGAATGTGTCTTTCAAAGGGGAAGCTACCAGGCTAAGCAGCTCGGTACATTTGAAATCATGGAACCATACCAAAGTCAGAGAGTAACTGCAGTTTCTAAGAAAACCTCTGATACTCTACAACTAGAATATTATGTGCCCTTTCTTACACATCCATCCTAACCACAAAGTACACATGATATGATTTTTGTGTGCATCATACCCATTTCGTGTACATTAGTATTCAGAGAGCTCTGCATTTTAATGAAAAGAAGGAATCAAAATGTTCAAGTTGCACAAGAAAGAAAACTTATAAAACTGCCATCTCATGAATTTAATTTATTCATTTGGAAAGACAAAGGATGAAACATTCCCACAGACCCACAAAGTCTCCACAACCACAGGGCAGGGAAGCACATGAATATGCCAGGCAAGAAGTTTTCAGTCCCTGGTGCCTCAGCTAACAATGGGAGAAAGAGTCTTCTCAACCTATTGTCTTCTTCTCACTCCTAATTGCAGGGACCTATGAAGAACCCAGAGATATATTCACAAGACTTCCTCTGCTAGACAGGGGCACCTCCGCTAGCCTTCATCCAGTTTTATCCATGGCAGGAAATCCGATTGCACTTATTTCATGACAAAAAGGAACATCAAGTTTTTAAATATCTCTTGGGCTATCTGTTCCTGTGTTAAGGCTGAAGATTCCTCTCATTTAGTGTTTTAATTGCAAGCCCTTGAGAGAAGGAGACGTGTAACTTGTAAGCGATGCCACAGGCATAAATATTCAGAAAAGCTGTGGCCTTAGGCAGGTCATCGCACTGTCAAATACTACAGGTCCATGTTTAGGAGTAAGATGCCAGCTCTGGGTGGCTTATATCTCATGGAACTGAAAGAATGGAGAATAAATAAATAGAAAATAATCGCTATACCCCAGGGATCTGATGTCATTCTTCTCTGCCTGCTACTACCCCAGCCTAGGTAGGTGGAGTGCAGTTCCACAAATGATCAAAAAGGTGAGTTTCTTCGAATGTGTATTAAAAAAATCACAGCTGAAGCAAAGCTGTCCAGATAGCTGGACATGTGTGTACACAGCGTACTAATTCCTGAACATGCACGGTCTCAAAAAATAGGACATCTCCCTCGGTAAGGAATCAGAAGAAACGGTGCAATGAGAACACAGCCATTGATATGGAAATCAGTTTACCTTATGGAGAAACAGCTCACTGAAGTAGCTCCTAATTTTTCACCCAGCCCAACTGAATTGTTTTCCACGCCAATAGAGAAACTGGTGGGATATGAGTGCCGGCGGGGGACAGCTCTGAGGCGCATTGTACCCTTAGTGTTCAGGAGTCTCCGGCAGTGGATGAGGACGTTGTTTGACGCTCTTGGCTACCGAGACCACACCTTGGACAAGGACATGCTCTGTGTCCCCGTGCCACCAACCCTGCCAGAGCTCAACAGCGAGCAAGTGCTCACTGCTCTTTGGTAAAACTAAAATGGCACAGAGCTGGGCAGGGGGGCACAGACCAGGGCAGGGGGGCGATGTACTTGCGGCGAAGAGAGAAACCAACTATGACACAGTGAGAAGGAGCAATTCAGGAAGTGTATTCCAACTGCTCCTATTCATAACTGAACACCCAAACTGGCACATGGGCACAAAAACATGCATTTAAGTTTCTTGAGATGATGTGACTGTATGATTATCTGAATACAGGATACAGACATCCTAAGAGCTTGAAAAAAAGGGGTCCAAATACAAACTATCTAGAAATACTTCTATTTTTAAAAATAAATCCTTTTGCCTCACCTCCTTTCAAAAATTCCGGTTACCAGAAACAGGCAAAATAAGTTTAATGAACAGTGGATCTCACTAACAGCAGACACCACTGTGGTCATGGCCACGACTGGGTCACCTCTTGCTCAGAGTAGCAATACTTCCTTCTGGAAAACAAGTTTTTATCCAGTATTTTAAAAATAGGCTGCTTCAAAGAGGAAGGGAATTAAACGCTGCATCCATTAGGGGTGAGTAGTAGTGAGCAAAGGCAGCAGGGAGGGATTCTTCTTTCACTGAGCAGCTATCTGGCAGGAATACATACCCAAGATGTGGGTTACTCTCTCCTCAGCAGAGCAGTGAATTCAGGCCAGGCCTCCTGCATCCTGGATAAGTTTTCTAACTGCTCAACTGGTGGATAAAAGGGCTGTCATCTCCTTCTCTGCCTTTCTGACAGTCTGGTCCTGCATGGCTTTTGTTTTGCTTTTTCTTTTTTTCTTTTTTTTTTTTCTTTTTTCTCCCTCCCGACAATTGCCTCATTTGATACAAAACACAGTATTTTCTATGTTTCATATTACTAGGCAAACTAGAAAAAGAAATACTTTTTGGTTGGGATTGATTTAGGGGGTTTTTTTTCAGCAAGACAGCCAAACCAAAAAGTCAATTGTTAGCACAATCATAATAGGGACAGCAGTCTGCACTCCGCATTGTGGGTTACAGAGCAGAGTGGGCCAATACCACATCCCAGAACTCAATTTCCACTTCCAAATTCGGTGAAAGAAGAGATCCAAAATGATATGCAACCCTGGATCCATAGACCTCCAAAAATCCTGTTGTCTCTAAATTTGATCTCAGCTTTACGGCTCAGGGCCCAATCTAGTGCATACCCACATTTGCTACATGAACTTTTGCTCCCTCCCCAATTTGATTAAGAGCAAAGAAAGTAACAGATGGATCCATGCTGTTCCTTTGTAGCCGAGAGATTAATGTTTGCATTGCATCAGACTACTCGCGTTCACACGAGGGAATACTGCTGTTGTCCCTAGTGCAACTGGCACCTGCACTCGCTTGGTCCAGTCGGTGTCTGAGGCAGAAAGGCTATGTAAGGGAATGCAAACGGTGGTTTGGTTTGCTTTTAAATATATGAAATGCTTCGGAAGCATGACACGGCGTGAAAAATGGCCATGCCTCGAATAGCAAACTTTGCTGTACTTTGCCACTCACTGATGGCAGCTCACGCCTCTGCTGTACATCACTCTGCCAAAAGGCTCTCACAGAGCGCGTCCTAAGGAAGGGTGTCAGTAAACAAACTTGGGATTTTTCTCCCATCTGCTGAACCAATGGGTAATATCAACATGAAGACAGGATACGCTCCAAAACCACACCAGCGGTGCTGGAAGTCAGCTTCTGCCACTCGTCAAAAAAACCCTACACGTTCAGCCCGACTCTGCTGTTAGTGCAGGTACCCCTCAGCTGCAGGCAGCTCGCTCCTACAAGCCATTTTCCCCAGGCAGCGGAGAGGAGCTGCGTCTTCATAGTCTATGGCTGGGGTCCGACAAAGCAGCGGCACAATATCAGTGGTGATGAAAAGAGACGGTTTTGTCTGTGGTATCAGGATTAGATGCTGTGGGTGCCAAGCTGCAGGAGCCTGGAAAGCCTCAGCCGCCAGCCCTCCCGGATCCGGGCTGAATAGGGCTTTGAGTAACTTACAGCTTAAAAAACTCAGACAAAAAAATAAACCCACCATTTTTAGTCAGAAAGAAGCGTTATTCCCTGTAACTTTCGCTGATTTACCCAACAATTAGATCTTCCTTTTCCCCTGTGCAACAGCCGCTGTTTTTCCTTGGGTATTATGGGCAGGTTTTTGTCCCATGTCCTGGACCTCCAACTGATTACAGAAAAGGGACCTATATTCAGAGAAACCTCAGCCCGGCAGAGCCACGCCGGTCGTGAGGGACCTGGGAGGCTGGACACCAGGGTAGACACCAGGGAGTGCACCGGGCGGGCTCAGGGGCTGAGGGTGCGCCACGCTTGAAGAAGAGCCCACCATGAACTATGAACGCTTACTTTAACTTCTCGCTGTGAAAGAGGATGGACTTTACATGATTTACTGTGCAATCTGTGAATTTTAATAACTGCTACCATTTATCAGGGCATCTATCATACTATATCTTTTGCAGCTGTTGAAAAACAATATTGGTGATTTCAAAGCAGTTTCATCATAGATTCAAAAAAGCCTAAAACAAAATTGAAAAGCAAAAACCAGCCATATGCCTACTTGACCTAGGATACATAAACCTGTTGTTCAATCCAGAGGAGGGATTACAGCATTACTTTTTAGTAAGTTGCTTTTCATATGGAAATTTCTTTTCACAGTAAAGCTCTGTATTTAATGGCATCAACATAAAAAACATCCCTATTTTTAGTTCCCCGATCATGGACATATAGATTTTTATAGTGTCTGCAAGCATACATTAACGTTAATTTCCCCATTCTCCTTTGTACTTTGTTAATGTCACAATCTGCTGTAAAACCTTGCCAAGTTTCTTAACTGTCATGTTAATTCCGAGACCTAGTCTGCACTGTCTGACATTTCAGGACAGAACATGGCAGTAAAAATAGATTAAAAACAGCTTATAAGTATTATAAAATCTAGAACTTTACAGATGGTGGAATTATATCTGCTGAATGGAAATTTTAGCAACTCAGAACACAATAATATTAGAATAGCCTATTGATTTTTAAGACAAATATTTTCAGAAGCAACGTAATGGTATCTGAATAGTGGGCAAGACCCACAAAAATGTAGGAAAGTTGGGTGGTTGTTTTTTTTTTTTCTTTTTTAAAGCATCACAGTGAATGTGCATATCACGTTGGTGCTAGTATTAAGTTTCAAAGCTTTTCTGTACCATATAAATAAAGGACATAATAAGATCTTGATTTTATTCATGGTTAGTTCAAAGTTCACACAAATTATTTCACACAGGGGATTTGTCTGAGGGTTTTGGCATTATAGAAATGCATTAATGTACTTTAGATATTAAATGACAATGCCACATGGTAAGAAATTTGCACGAATGAACAGGAAATTAGACACTTTCTTTTTTTTTTTTTAACTGATTGCTGAAGAATGCGCTGTTTAAACGCATACTATCCATTTCAAAGGGAAGCTTTTGCTGATTTCAGGAAGTTTAAAATCAGCTAATCAGAAAGTAATACAAAGTTAGAGTTAAATATTTTTTAAAAGGAAACTGTTTCTTTAAAAAAATCCTTTCCCCTTTTCTTTAAGGAGTACTTATTATTTCCATCATCCTTGTTGAGTTGTTGATGAATAGCTCACATCGTTTGCCAAGCTCCACCCTCTGTCTTTTTTCTAAACCCTTTACTCATTATTTGCTCAGTCTTTTTCCCACAGCCTAGACAGCCTGTCAAGGCAGCTTAAATAAAACACTGTATTAACATTAGGAAATGGCATTCAGTTCCCAATTGATCTCCTAATACTTTATGTTGAAATGATAATTGGTACAGTCTTCATTGAAAAAAAAGAGAGAAAAACTACTTTTCAGTCACCACAAGGTATTATCTTAGCTGATGTATTCACAACCAAACAGATACATTTTTAAAATCTCCCCATCTGCTGGAGACTGCAGTTCACAATTCTTTTCAGCTGACATAATCCAGATTGATTCGTTCAGCAGATAAAATTCAGGCCACTTCTGCCCTTTATAGGAGCAACATAATACCAGTCTTTATTCAGTAACAATGTAACATAATGGGATCGGAATGTGCAAAATGACTGTTCTTAAATTACTGTGACACACAAGGGTCCAACACAAGCTGTGGTTTAATGTAAAAAATCATTAGGCACAGATTACTAAAATGGTCCTGCATTAACAAGGTCAAACCAAGACTGTTTATGATATTTTTCAGGAGGGAAAAAAAAAATGTTTGCTAATATCTAGATTATGAATGCATTGTTAAGAGGGAAAAAATCTGCAGGTTTGTTTTTTTTTTTCCCCCATGAAGAAAGTGCTGTTTATTCAGTAATGAGTGCAACAGTTAAGGATTCTATAAAGACCTTTTCCGCAGAGCCAAGTTAATCTATTACACACTGAAGCACACACACAAAAAATCTAAATATCAAAAGGTTGTCAAGAGAGTTGCCAGAAACGACTATTTTGTTGCACTGCTATATCAAACAGATTTTGAAGACTGTCAGATTATTATTAACCCATTCTAGCTCTTTACTTTTGATATAGCCAGAGACGATTAGGAAAATTTTGCAAGTTTCCACACTGCTGCAGGGGCTTTGCGTCGATGTAAATCATTGTTACTTAACAATATGTCCCTCATATGCTTACAAATCAACCTATCTGCACAAAAAAAGCCAAAGTGAAGAGACACAGTAAATTTTATCCTTAAT
Source organism: Aptenodytes patagonicus (assembly GCF_965638725.1). Lineage (NCBI taxonomy): Eukaryota > Metazoa > Chordata > Aves > Sphenisciformes > Spheniscidae > Aptenodytes > Aptenodytes patagonicus. Next base: position 13,511,378 of record NC_134959.1, read on the forward strand.
GGATGGGTCCTTGCACCCCAAGAGTCAGATGACCTTTTAAGATCACATAATATATGGATTTTCTTTGTACAGTTATTTCTTCCTATCTGATAAAATCTAAAATTTAATAAGTCTTACTTAAGAAATCCATTATATCATCACACATTGAAATAAAGGAATAAGTAAACAACTCCTTCCCAATCTATCAAAAAATCTGCTGGTGTTTTCCTCTGGCCTTTGAGTTGGGGCCTAACAGCACGTGAATGAAACCAAACATTGCAGGCAGGGGCTAGGCTTGCTCATGCAAGGCAGCCAATTTCGGCTGCTGATGGAAGTTAACCCAGAAGCATCATAGCTCAGCTCCTGGGAGGAAAAGTGGTACTGCAAAAAAACCCAAAAAACAAAACCAAAAAAGCTGTTTCTACCCTGGTTTGTATCTAGAGGTCCAGAGCAGGTGGTTCTCACGGGAATGGAGGGGTTAAATTCCCCACATTCCACTTTCCCATTTTGACCTTGTAAACAGTGAAAGCAGAATTTTGCAGTCCCTTACTACTTTGCTAAACTACTAGAGCTGGGTAATTGTTGAAATCAGTTGCTTTAATTTAAGCTACTGCTCATTTGTGATGAATGTACAAGCAATGAGTGTATTTTAAACACATGTTCATGGAAAGTGAGACTTCCCTATTTGCATGCCACATCCTCACGTGCCCATTTCATCAACTGACAGAAACAGCCTCAAGAAACCTAGCTAGAAAATGACAGCTAGCAAACTCTAACAATATCTGGGGAGAAATGCATCCATTTAGAAAATGAGTCTGAACACATCTAGAGTGTCCATATAGGTGGGCAATGGTCACACCCTGACCCTGCCAAGGGTGCTGGTGGGCAGCCAGCAGCAAGCACCGCAAGCAAGATTTCCACCGGCACAGCAGCAGGTGCCCAGCAGGACTGCATCAAAATCAAAAAGTGCCCTTGTGAAATATTTTCATTTGAAGAATTCCCACAATTTGTGTCATTTTACAACAAAAGGCTGAAATGTTTCCCAATCAACTCTATCCAAAGCAGTGTGAAAAAAGAATTTATGAAAGTTCATAGCCAGACCATAAAATAAGCTATGTCCCTAATGTCTTCTGAACAACAGATGTATTTAAATGACATGTTCTGCTAAGGTGAACTTCATAATCACAAAAGATTGTAGTTTTAAAAAGTAATGAAAACTAACTGCATAACTCCAACAGTCTTGGAAACTCATTACATTCAAATATTTACATATTCTAGTGAACTTAGAATGTCAATTTTGACTGCACAAATCCAATAACTGAAACATATGGCCTTGAAACCTGCAATCAATATAAACCTTTTAGAGCCCAAGCTTCAAAAAGTTATATCAAATATATATTCGATGAGAAGAAGGTTAATTGAATAATTGATTACTCAGTTACAATTAAGTGCTCTTCAGATATCTTTGGGAAATACCAAGATATAATAGTGATAGATATTTATTTGTTTATCAGCTATCCCTGATTTATAGCTATCATTTATTTTTTATTTCCTAAGTCAATTTTTACATTTATATATTTTAACAATATAGTCCCTGGTGAGAATCAATATACAGGTTTTTTTCACCACAGGGCTATCAAAAGCTAGCCTAGAAATCTATATCTACCAATTCAGCCAATTTCAGTGCAGACTTCAGCCTTATAAACACCTTGCTAAGATATTCAGACTTTGTCTCCAGATGGCAGTTATGTAGACAGAACATGCAATATTTGTAGCAATAAACGTTAACCAATACTAATCGTGCTGATAAACTCTGAACTTAACAACAGTTAAGTGAAAAGATGGCCCTTGGAAAAAAAGCAAAGCGTGCTGTTTGCATGTTTTAACAAAGTACTATTTCTTATCAAAATACAAACATGTTCATAAAAGTCCCACCCCTTCAGCAACAGCCAAGAGGATCTTTGGGATCTCTGGGGCATTTTAAAGTTGACTAAACAATAAATCAGATAGAGTCAGGTCTTCAGACCTGTCTGCAGAGAAAAATCCTGTTAACTCTTTAGTAGTATTAATATTATTTAAGATTCGTATAGCAATAGCACCCATGTTCTCAGTAAGGAGGAGAACATAGTTGTGTCACATACTGTGCACGTCTGTGCATACACACATTATTTATAGATAGATCAATACATACATACACATACAAGAGGCCCTGCATCTAGTGACTGATGAGCTAAATAAGGCTGGGTACAGTTTGTTAAAACATGCTGAATTCCTCTGAAGATGGCAAGATAAATTACAAAACTTCACTCTTCCTCCGCTAGATGTGAAGGCTTTCAACTCTTTCCTGCATCCATCTCCAAGACATTAGAATAACTACCATAAAATACTGCTTAAACAGCCCCAGACACAAAGCCTCCTATCTTTTAGGGTAGAGCTCTGCATTCACTTCAAAACTTGAAGCCTTTTCTCACATCAATGGCAATTCTATACATGGTGTATAATAAAGAAAGGTACTAAGTCGCTGAGGCAATATTTCAAATATTTTTGATTGGTGCCTTAGATTACAACGTGTGATGATAAGGATGAGGAAAATAACTAACTTCACATTCTCACTGAACAATAAAACCTTATTTTTGTGAATGTCCTCCTGTAATTACAAATGTCCACAGAGGGATGTGTTTCAGGGGAGATAAGTAGTGTGAGGCATGAGGAAGACTGAAAAGAAATAAAAATTCACACTTTCCTTTTCTTAGTCTAAGTACCTGCTAGACCTAACCCTTGATATGCTCAAAACCTTGCATGTATTATCCTTTCCAAGAAAAGGGGATTCCAATTAGATCAGTCCAAACTTCAAGTAATAGCACTGGATTCTGCCTTCGCTCTCCCTCTGCCTAATAGCAGCAGTGCCAGATACGTGCATGGGCCACAGAGCACTAAAATGTTATAAACTGTGCTCCTTGACCTTAAGTTAACATTTCTTGGGTGAAATTCATCACTTAATGCTTTGTTCTTTTAATCTTCCACCCTACTGGAGTCCGAGCTAGGCAGAATTAGGTCCTCCGAGGTCTATGAGGCTATTGTGGATTTTCAACAGTACAGCTGAGAGCAGAATTTGGTCTTCCGAGGATATTATTATTTAATATGAGCTTTCAAAACAGAACACTTAGACTCTACAGACACCAAGCATAACCCTCTTTACACGTTGCACTTTATAGTATGTCAAGGGTGATGTATGCTTTATGTTGGGCCTCATAACAAAATGACAGGCGTTGCTGTCCATTGACAAAGCCACATGACAGCGAGGTGTCACAGACAGAGAGTGCAGATGTATTATCGCTCTACCACTTAGACAGGAATGACATCCTTTGAATCTCAAGAGACAATGTCGCGGGCAAGCTAACCTTAGTGTGCTGGTTGTACGCTCAACAGTATTGACAGTCAACAATTCCACCTACATCCATCGCGAAAGAACGGTGAGGTCTGAAGACAGCAGATTGCAGATTTCATACACAAGATAATGTTAATAGACAAAGGATGACTATGAACAATACACTTCAAAAAAGGAAGTTAATATTCTATATTTACGTTCAATTCTTCAAATGTACTCAAAAATTCTAATTTCTTTTTAAATGTTCCATATTCACATCCTACACTATGGAGAGAATTATTTAGAAAGACACACCATTAAAATTCTTTACAAAGGAATTTATCATATAAAATAAGAACATTTTATATTAATTAGTCCTGATTTGAAAGCCCATCAATAAGCTTTCTTTTGAGTATGACCAAAGATAATATTATAAGCTAAGTCCTGGGGGACATCACAACACTAACATTACCCACCTACGCTTCTGAAGCAGGTCACATACTTTCATGGCTCAATTTACTTACATACCCTACAATATTTTCCAGATTTTATGAAAGTTTATAGAACATTTTAGAAAATAAGCACTATTTCTATAAAAATCTCAAAAAAAAGAGAGACAAACTCACTGCATTATACAGGTCACAGCACGTTCATCACTACACAGATGTTATTCATAGTCACTGGTCCCACGTAAGTAGGTCATTGGACCTACTTGCCCTTTTCAGTGATCCTGAAATATGGTGGCATACTTGAAAAGCCATATAGAAACATGGGGCTCTCCTGATAAATCATCCCAGGATGAGCTGCTAATTCTTGCATTCAGATTCAGGGAAACGACAGCTGAGTCCTCGTAGTAGAGGTGGGGAACAGGGAGCAGGGGTCGAGGGGGTGATTAGCTCCCGCCTCTCTTTGAGAGGGACTTTCCCTTTGCTGGCAGAATAAGGAATGGTTGAGGTGGAGAAAAACCCTGAAGCAAAAGCCGGGAAACAGCAGCACCCTTCCATGAGAAGAGTGCTTGGGTGGCTAAGAAAGCTGAAGCAGGAGAATGGGGGAGGTTGGGAGCTCATCCAGGAAGGCAGCTGAAGACTTTTTGCAAAGCCAGGTGAAGAAAACCCTCCTTCCTCCTGCACCAAGTCAAAGGCGGGGGGGGGGAACCAAACCAAAAACCCCAGAACTTCTTGTATTACACTGCTCCCTTCCAGGAGTCACATCTACAGCCTAGGGTACAGACCCTCCATCTGTGTCAACCAAGACATTAGCAGGTGGGATGTCTACCCTGGGGCCACGTGCTCTTAACGTCAGTGCTCTTGCTCCAAAGCACTATGGCAGAGAAACAGGTAGCTGGGCATCGCTGCTCTAGGGGGAAGGAGCACAGTTAATGCTGGCTATAATCTCAACCTATGTGGTCTCATCACACTACGCTCTTAACCACATACAGCTCCTCTCACCTCTGATGTAATCTCTTGCCTGATACCTAATAAAACAGAAAAGACTGGTTTAACTTTGTATGGAGGGGAGAAATAATTAGGGATTTTTTTCTCCAGAAAAAAATTTCTGTGTCTCAAGATAGCAACAAAAAGTCAACCATTAGGTATCCAAGAGTAAAAAAAGAAAAGAAAAAAAAAAAAAAGTTAAGCTATCAAAACCTTTTCAACTGCATGAATTGTGTATGTTAAGAGGCCTGGAAACTGCTTCATGTGTTTCACCACCTGCTGTGCAGTTTTTATGCTGACAGGACTGAAGATAGCTTTTCTAGCTTGTAATATCTCAGGGAAAATGCTATATTAAACTAAGACATCTCTGATCATATGCTAAAATTGTACATGTAACATGCTCCTGATAAGTCCGTTTATCATTAGAGGCAAGTTTAAAATATAGTTATTTTGAGTTGTTCCAGGTTCTAAAAATTTATCTATTTGTTGAACTAATTCATACATGCCTTGAATTTTCAGTGTATAGCAGTTCCAAAGCACAAAGTGAAACTTGTCTGAAAACACAGTTTTAATTTGTTTGTGGTGAAGAATGCATGTAAACACATTTTGTATGACTGTTACTCATACCTGGACCATCAGCTCAGGCTCATGCTAGGAGTTTTATAATGGATACTTGGCCTAAACATGTTGAAAGTCAGCAATATTTTTGCTAAATCTGAGTACAACGTCCCCAGGTCAAGTGTACTGGGTGAAAAAACTCCATCCCTGGTTAACTGAATTGCACGCTCCCCTGAAGGAGAAATTTAAATGAAACTTTGAGTGTGAACATCCAGCAAATATCACAAGATCAAAACTATGAAATCCATTATGGATCTATCCAGTCCTTTGAACTCTGGAGAGAAAAGGCTTCGGACAAAAGCAGAGTGTTTTTCTAAACCTTTGTCTTCAGGAGATCTTCTTTCTGACCCTGCAGATGTGGAGCTTTATCCTATATTGAGCTATACTCTACTATGTGCAAAGTAAAATCTTTCACAATCTGATTTTGATTTTTTCATACTTTCCAAAGGCAAGCTAATATTTAGTTTTCAGTGTCAAATAAATTAACTATTGTAACTCTGCCTGGACAAAATCACACCTCAGGAAATGATAAAAATATTTCCTAAAATGGATGTAATATAAATCCACAAATGACTGAAAATAAAAATTACCCTTGAATTTCAAAACTTCAGATTTTTCATAAGAAAACTGTCTACCAGAAAAATGTTTCATATTTAAAACTGTACAAAACTAATCTCAAATTTGAAAATGGAGACCCAGACTTATTGCCGCTGTCCTTTGCATCTTCTGCATAGATCATACCTCTCATGATATCATTAGTTATACTGCATTTTGCTAAATGTGCTAAACACAACTGGACTCATTCTTCAATGCACCACCATTTCATAATGAAAAATGAAGATATTTTAATTTAAAAGTAAAGAGAACGGAACGCCCTACAAATATTACATGCAACAGAGGGAATTTCTCTCTCTCATTAGGAATGATCGTGTATAACGGATTCACAGCTCTGCTTTGCTTCAGCACTCAGCATCTTGCAGGTTATTCCTGACTCACGAAAATAACATTTCTGGATTCCCTTCTCTTAATGCATGAAAATTACCCCTCCCTGCACAAAGCCTGCAGTACAAGAAGCGAGCAGGATGGTGGGAGTGAAGAAATTTAACCTTTGAGTGACCTGGAAGTCCATGGAGATGTTGTGAAGCCCCTCCATGGTACCACATCAGTCCATTTTTTGTGGTCTGAGAAAGGCATAAAAAGGAAAAAAGCCTCTGAGGTCTGTCAGCAGGTCTCAGCTTCACTGAGCCAGCCTGAGCCCTACTGCAAAACCTCCTCTGTGCTAGTGCCATCTCCATTTATTATGGTGGGGTGGCCGTGGGAGGAGGGAGCTTGACAAATCTTCGTCCTTGGCGGTGAAGGGAGGCTGACTGGTGAAACACCAGAGCCAGGAGGGAAAGGGGGGACATGACCCTCTTCTGAAAGTTTCTGTATGCATACAGAATACTATCTGGAGAACCATATATCTGACCTGCTAAGGACTCCAGCATCAAGCATATACACAGCCCAAAACGCAGTCTAAGTTTCAGGCCCAACACCATGCCGGCTCCCCATCACACCCGTTGCTGTTACTACCATGGCTGATGGTGCTGTAGCCAGCCCTACGGTGGGGTTCTGCCCGTGGCACGGCACAGCCCGGTAATGAAAAGGCAGCTCCTACCCCTAAGTGTCTGCAGATGAAAGACGTCAGGCAGACAAGGGGAGAATTGGGAAAAAGTGACTTCTGCTTATTAAGGCTGTTCTTAATTAGATTATGTTCTTTTGGCCAAAGATCTTTTTTTCTGATGACATTTGTTTAGTACCATTCAGCTGGAGACCAAAATTCTCTTACTTTATATTACCAATTTATGTTGGTAAAATAAAAACAGTATAGTATATTTTCCAGTTTGAACACACACGTTCACCCTCCTCCCCCTTCTGTATGCTAAACGCTGCTTCTCAGGGAAGGAAAGGGGGAAGGTGGGAAGGTGAGCATCCTTTTGTGCGCTATGAACTTTTTCCCTCCGTGCTGTTTTCTCTAGGGTGGCTTATTTTTCCCTGCGTTAGCACCAAATGTTCATTGCATATGCTGTAACTCAGACACGTAGGCGGGTTCTCAGAGCTAGGCTTGTGAGTCTATCGCTCCTGCAAGAGGTACAGCACAGAGATAAAGAGATGTGAAAAGCTTCAGCCACCAACTATAAAGTTCAGAGGCTTCTCCTAGCCTGAATGGGGCAGAAACCCCCCGAAGGTCAATGAAGTCCCCAGCCATGTTTAACAGGAGCTTGGGCTGATCGAACAGCTTCAGCAGAGAGTTTAGGTTGTAGCAGGCTCCACTTTATGTCTCGTCTAAATCCAAGAAGATCAGAAGAAGAGGGGGAAATTAAAGGTTAGCTCTAAGTATCAGGCAAGGACCTGGGATGGTTTTTTTAGGTAGTCTTAATGAGTTTTGCCATCCTATATCTACTGACATTTTAATAACTGCTAAACCCCAGAAAGTCTCCAGAGAAGGTGCACTGATACTATGATGAGCATAATATAGATGCATAGACAGACAGACAGATATTAATACTTTCTTCCTACTGATGTATGTGTATATATTCATCTATAATAATATAAAGCTTTCAGGGTATTTTACCCCTATTCAGCACAACAACATTTACTACTATCAGTCTAATCATAAATACAATTATTCTTGAGTACTCTATTACAAAAACCAATAAACTAGGCCTCAATAGAGATTCTAAAATTACTTAACTTTTCTTTAGAAAAATATTAAAACAGTATTATCACATCAATGAGAGGAAAAGACAGGAAGATAATAAAGTTATGTTAAACCTCCCTGTATTTACTCATGTGTGAAACAGTTATGTCTGGTCACATAATTGCAATGGTTCTGAGAAATATTTCATATTTTATAATGAACATTAAAAGAGTTTGTGGATCATTACTTTATATGAGTTCCAAAGTTATTACATAAAACCCAACAGGAATGGTTATAAATTATTTGATCCTCTAGTCTGGCCTTGGTAAACATAACATGAAGGCTGAACTATCTCAGCAGACAAGATTCATGATAATAGGTAAAGTGCTTCTACGGTTAAAAAAAAGAAGAAAATACCAGGGTACTTGTAAGCAAGACTCTTAGCATTTTTTTTCTTTGCTGTTTCAAAGAAATCCTTTTCTGCAATGAGCTTAAGCCATTAAAAAAAAAAAAAGAAAAAAAAAAAAGCTTTGTCTAGAGCAAAAGAAAACTTGCTCGCAGGCATGTTCTATCGTCTACCAATTTGGCATTATCATAACCGTGGCCCTAAAGTCACTGTCAAATTCTTTAACTTACAGCACAGTATGTATTTAAGACACTATACTTAGCCATGAAATAATATCACAAGCAATTATTTGATTTTTCAAAAGGATCCTGAAGAGCATCTCACTGAAATATGAAAAATAATAGTATACTAACAAAAATTACACACTTGACACAATTATGAAGAAATTTTGTCTTCCAACTACAATTGGCAGCAGCATTTTAATTAATGAGTGATCATTTGCTCCAGAGATAAGTGTAATACTAAATGAATTCTGGTCCACTTCCCCCTCTCAGCTCATCTTTGTCTCCGGCTCCTGTGCTTTGTGTCAAAATACTTTGTGGATGTTTTTGTTTTGTTCTATAAATGTCTTCTAAGAATATTAATATGGAGAATTAATTCAGTTATGCATGCACAACATTTAATAAGATTGGAAAACATGTTTAGATATTCTGGTCAATTTATAAAATATATTCAATGCGGATCATATCCGAGGCTCAAATCCTGCAAATTTCTGCTCACGAGTGCCATGTATTTGTCTGTGCAAGAAAACCCTTTCCCTGAAAGGATTACGGGGGGATACTTTTTGGCCCACGTAGACAGAAGCCTGAACTGGGTCACCACAATGGTCCGACCTGGCTTACTGCTCTGCTGTAGGTTTCCAAGGCAGGTTGGAAGTTAGCAGGCAGGAGCTGAGGACCACTGATGTAAACAGAAAAGCCACCGCTGAGCTGGGAGGGCTCAGGACCCTGCCCGCACGGTACCTGCTGTAGCAGTGCGGTGTCAGGTCTCGCTAGCCACTTCTAAATTTTTCTTTTTTTTTTTTTCTTTTCCCTTCCCTCCCCCGCCCCCTCCAGAATTCCAGGAGTTGTACTGAAACACTAAACCATGCAGCCAAGGGCACTTAGCCTCTGCAGTCTTTCATCACGAAACACTTAGGTATGAAAATTTCCTGCCTTGCAAGTCATCTAGTTGTCTGATGCCAGGAGTGCCCAATATGCCCTGGCACTGCTGGAAAAGCTGCTGGGGTGGGTCGGGGTCCCACCCGTGAGCATCTCCTGCCCCAGAGAAGTTAGATTTTATTAGACTTTTATTTGATTTTTATTAGATTTTATACTACCTCCTGTTTGACAAATACCCCTTTGGGAAAGTGAATGTTGAGCACCCAAAACCACTCTGTGCTTTAAACAGCTTACCACTATCACTGCCCAATTTATATTATTGGTACTAGTTTTCTATGTTATCATTTTTTACTTCCTGCATCATAGCTATTCACTGCTATAACTTTTTCAAGCTGGAATTCTATCCGCTGCCCTCGCTTTTGTCTCACTCTTTTCTTTTTTTCTGCACTTGAAGGCACTAGCTGTTTCCATTCGTCAGATAAGTATATAATTTGTTAAATAATAACTTCCTTCTTTCTCTTTGGCTTTTCAGGAAATCTCAAGGAAGAAAACCTTTGTTACATTGCCTGGAAATTCTTCCTGGCTAGGCAGGGAACTCATTCTCTGGATTTTTCAAGTGACATTCTGACTTTCAACGGCATCTTTTTGCATTAAAGATATACAACTAGTGGTATTGACACTGAAGGATTTTACAGAAGAGCCAGCCTAAAATGTGCCATAAACACTTGCAAGTTTGTGGGCCACTAATGCAGGGATGCTGCAGAACGGGTGTAGCTTAAGAGAGCAAAGCAAGCAAAACTTCCAGGGCAATTTTGGGGAAAGCAGAGGTTTGTCTGAAGTACTTTGCTTTTTAAAGAGAATCCATTCTCTCCAGTTTTTTATTTGACAAACATTTCTAAGCCATCTGTGTCGCATCCTCTAGGTGGTGCTGATACTGCACAGCTCCGGATTCCCCGCACAATGAAAACATTAATTTGCTATGAGATAATTTTTGACGTAAATGTAAAATGGTGCCCATTCGAACTCAGTAATGAAGCATGGTGCATTTCTACAGCTCCTAATTTGACTAGTTAAATGACTCCATTACGTGTCTAACAGACAGAAGCAAATAATTTCTGGTCAGTTGACGCTCACTTATCCGTATCATTTTACCCTGAAAATAAAGTCTCTAATCTACAGTTTCTTTGTCTTAGTTTTTTTTTATATTATTAAAGCAAACATACTTAAATAAGAGAGATTAAACCAACACAAACTAACAATTAAGGCTACAATACAGAAATCAAGTTTATATAATGTGGGAGGATAGATAAAAATTAAAATTAAATAATAAATTAAATGACTGCTTATTTCTGTTATTTCCTCTGTGAGATTTGACAGCATTACTATTTAGGAAAAGGAAAATATCTTTCTCAAATTCATTGATTTTGAAAACCACTTTAAATACTGCCTGCAAATCTGCCTATAAAACTTCCCTGCACAACTTTGAGAATGTTTGGAAAGACTCTTTACAGTACAGAGCAATAAAATAAAAATGTTGCCTTAATAAATATCAGGTGATGAATAATTTTGCCCCGAGGAAAAAAATGGTTAATGCTGAATCTTAATGTTCCTCATCTAAATGCTTTTTTCTTCCTGCTAAAAACAAGTTTAGAATTAAAGCATATCACTTTACACATATTGCATGCATATTAGCGAGACACAGCTGCTTATGCCCTACTCTTAAGAGCCATATGATTAAGTTATGGGATATCAGATAATCCAAAGTCCCTTTCTATTGGTCACCTTTCACAGACAAAGGCTTTTTAGTTTTAAGTCCATTTAATGACAGAATGTCCAATTCTATAAATGTGTGAGTAATTCCAGTGGAACACCTGTGGCTCTCTCTGCTAGAATATAGAAGGAAAGATATAAAATGTCATTACAGTAACATTCAGTGTCTGACTTCAGCAAAAAATATTCGCAATCAAGGCTGCCACTCCAACCCTGATGTATTCCATCATACTCGGGTTTCCATGGTCTCAGAGAAGTAAGTGTGAGCTTACATACCATATGTGGTACCAGCCTTCATCACAGTGGGGTGAGCTAAGGACAGAGCAGCAATTTTCTGGTTGAAGTCACGGGTCCTGTGGGCTCATTTCCACGACGGTTTGTGGGGACAGAGGCATGTGACTCTCAGCATTATTAGCAAGGGAAACGTAAAAGAAAAGTTTTCACACTACTCTTAGAAAAACAAACAAAACCCCCCAAAACCTGTACTTAACCTTATTTTCATAGCTTTTTCCTCTTATCATTTATTTATGTCTTTTTTCCAAAGATTTAAACACTATTTGAGCAGTTTTTCTACGAGTACAAGTTTCCTAATGACAGCGAAGAAGGACAAACAGATTTTGGAGCATCTGATGTAGCATTCAGGAAACCCGAGTTTTCTATTGATGTTGTTTTTGCAACCATGACAGTGGAAATGTTATGACCCAAATCTAACTATGGAGAGTTACATTAAAATTAATGGGCTTCTTCATAGTAGCCATTCCTCAAATAGAAGAAGCGTTCAAGGAGTTAAGAGTTGGATTTACAACTAAAGTATAAAGCTCAGTATCGATGTTCAATTTCAGCAGGGTTAATTTTTGAGAGCATGCTTAAAGTGTCAGTGAATCACAGGCTCGCTGCTGCTCTCGAGGAAGGCAATGGCAAAACTCCCAGCTAACTTCAATGAGAGGAGGAGCAGACCCTGAATGGAATAAAGGAGCGGAGGAAACAACTCCATACGGAAATGGCAAGTGTTCAAAGATGAGTTCATATCAGCAGAAAATACACGAGGCCTGACAAAAATACATGAAGGGTCAAAGAAGCAATCTCTGTCTTGGGGAATCCAAAATAGCAAGCAGGAGATCTCGGACTGAGGAGAAAGGATGGTCTGGGGACAGGACACTGGCCTTGGCCTCTGAACATCAAGCGTGGTTTCTTGGTTTATTGGGGACCAGGATGCACATGGGGAGGCTGGCATGAGGCCACCTAACACCACACGCAAGCAAACCAACCAGCCGGGGCACCGAGCAGGACATCTGCTGCCAAGGCGGCTGCAAACACCAACGTATGGAGCAGCTACCAAGGATGAGAAAGATGAATAAAAAAAATGAAGGTGAAGCTGTAAAAATGCACTTCTTCAAGTACCTGAAGTCCAAAACAAGCTCCTGAAGATGGGGTGCCTGCCAGAATTTGGGAGGAAAAGGCAGAAGGAAGGGAACACTGTAGCAAATATCTGTGAAGCATCTTTGGAAGCAGGGGAGGTACCCGTGGGGATGGGAGGACTAATATAACACCCATATATAATAACAGGTCTAGGGAAGATCAAGGAAATTAAATACCAGTCAGCCTGATTTCAGCACTGGGGAAGATATTGGAAACACTAATCAGGGACAAAATAGGGAAAGTTATGATTTAATTAAAGATATTCAGCATGGATTCACAAAAGGGAGATCATACGTAACAAAACTAATAGAATATTTGGGAAAAAAAATAACCCAAAAACACCCTCAAAAAGAATCGAAGTAAGCCATGAACATGATTTACGTGGACTCTGAAAGCTAATGCCGTACGATCCCCTAACAGGCTACAATGTCGTAAGTTCTGACGAGAGGGTGAGCTAAATAATGCATAATGAACCGGACAGTGTATGAGGGCACAGCGTTCTGCATGCTAACATCAGGAGGGAAGAGTGATGGTAGGTGATAGCTGGTCTGTCCCAAAGATCGCTAGCAAAGCTGATTTTATTCCGCTTCTATTTCAATGGCATGCAAAAACGGGATGAAATTTATTCCAAGTAGAAAATGGAGGGGAGGCCGCGGACAATATGAATGAAGGGACAATATATAAATAAAAAAATTCAGCCTGCCTTTTAGCGAGCAGGGAAAGTGATGGGATGCGATTCAATAAGGAAAAAATGTCAAGTAACATTGTGGTAAGAACAAAAGGCAGGCACCACTCGCCGTTCTCCTTAGCGGAGACGAAAGGGACAGAAGCGCAGTGAATAATTAGAAATTAAACTCTCAAAATCTTAACCCTAGGACCTAATGTCAGCATAAAAAGAAGCAGAGATATTTCTGGAATTTCCAAATCGAGGCACTGACTAAACTGTGCGAAATCATTCCTGCAGCGTGTAATGGGATAACGAGGAAATATTTGGAAGACCATACCCTAACTTTGGCTATCCTTATCATTATACGTGTACAGAACATCCAAAAAACGAGTGACAAAATTATCCCAGTGAGTCAAAACCAAACCAGATCAGTGTTCTTTAAAAGCCGAGGTAGGGAATACGCAACTGCAGAAGTAGCTTCAAGTTACAGCTGTATCTAACAAGTGGGCACTAGCTGAAGCTAAGGAAAAGCAGGCACTAATGGAATTTAAGTGGAATTTCTTTACACAGAGATGATAGTCAATGTCATGCGCAACCCAGGGCAGCATTAGCAACCTGTGGAAAAATATTACACTGTGACTCATTCAGAAGAAAAGACAAACAGTGAAATGATGTCCCTGGCTTTTCATCCTTCAGTACTTTAAAACTATGTGAGCCGCTATTCAAGTGAAATATTAAAATAAAGACTATTGCATTTGTCTCACGGGCCAGGTAAGCAACGCAAGCTGGCACAACTCTGCAAATTTTCATTGCATGCACGTAGCATGTGAAGGCAAGTAATTTAGAGGTGCATGTGAGCCAGAGGATGCACGAAGGGCCACCCCGCACCCTGGGGCTGCAGAGGAGCCCCACTGCCCGGCTGCCTCTGCAGATCTGCAATCGCACCTAACTCACTTGATCTGCTTTGGTGGGTTTTTTATTATTTTCCAAGCAAAAATACATCACAAAAATGGGCCTTAAGGGAATACTCTTGATGATGTTATTTCCCTCGTAGTAGGTCTTACGAACCCGGCATGAAGTTACTAGAAATGCGAGGCTGGAAATTCTATTGCTCAAACTATCACAGAAACAAATGGGATTTACATGCAACAGTACAGCCACAGCACGAGTGATAGACTGGTATCTACAGCTGTCTGTAATTGATAGCACAGCCCTTATTGCTTATACAGTAATGCATTTTTATTCTTGAATGTTTTCAGCAAAACAGCACCAATCCAATGGCACGGGGCCCGCTGAGGAGGAGATCCCATGCAATTGCATTTCAGTGGCCCTTCTTAGGGCTTAAGGATTTCAAGCAGGGAGTGATAACTTGCAGAGGAGCATTTCCCTTGGGACCCTCTAGAAGACGCAGGCAGACAAGCAAGGCTTGCCTTCCAGATGGGGCCAGGAGGTAGGAGAGGAGGGTGGAAAACAAGCCAGGAAAAGATGCAACAACATGGGGTTCGGGGGAAATATTTAAAAAAAAAACCAAAACAAAAAAAACAAACAAAAAAACCCCCCAACCACCCAAAAACACAACAAACCCCAACCAAGCAACCAAAAAACCAAACAACAACACTCCCACACCCTCAGTGCTACAAATGTTCAGATTTGCTTACAATTTAAACCTTCCTCAAGTCCATGAAGAGTTTCTCACCGATTTCAAACAGGCACTGGGCCCATTCTTACTCTTTCAGTTGTATTACAAAAACACCCTAAAACTGGCCACATGGCTTGGCACTACGTAGGCACAGACTTTGCTAGCTGTTATTTTTGGCTATGGGGTCCTGCATGCGCACAAAGTGTACAGAAAAGTCCAGTGAGCAGCAGCTAAACTGGCTCCTGCTTTGGGAAGAGAGTTATCTCCACGTAACTCAGTCATGTACCTTCTGGGTATAGCCTTAAAAATGGTGCTTTTGCAGTGGAAGCCCCAAGAGATGCCCAACTACAATGTCACCCTCTGCAAGCACGGCATAATAAATACTAGAAATGCATAGACCGCAAGACTAAGAGGTGGACCAATAGTGAGGAAAGAGAGGGCAAAGGAGGGAGACAGAGGTAAGTTTGCGGCACTCGAGCAGCATGAGAAGGGCTTTGCGCTACAGATGCTATGTCCCTGGCTGCCCCACGCCCCTTCCTTCCTCCCTCGCTGCTTGGGAAGTCATCTTCTAATCCTAACGGGGGAAACACATTGTGTCTTTCTCATTCTGCACCTAAACGTCACCATCATGCTACTTCATGCTGGGACAGGAGGTAGATTCAGAGGCTCTTGCAGGGACAAGAGGGAAGGTGGGGGTCCCGTTGCCTGCCAGCACGCTCCGTTACCAGTTACCCGAAAAACAGGAGGGGGTGGTTTGGGTAATGCACAGCATAGGTATATTTTGTTCAGAGCAAAGCAGGCATCTCCTCGGTCTACACTCCCACCGCCCATCCAGAAAAAGATTATCGTGAAGATACAGCTATGGGAACTCATATACATAGCACTAAACTTTAGTTTACAACAGAGCCTAGCACAGTGCCCCTTAATTACAACCAGACCCGTGAATGCAAGGTGTCTAGAATGAAAACAAAGGGTTAAAATACCTGTCTGGATTTTTTCTTGAAAATCAGTCATTGAGAATCATCTGTCAGTAAGACAAAATTAATTACTACATGTAAAATTGAAAAAAAACCACAACATAAATTTAAATATTACATATTACAAAAATGTTCATAAAATCCTATCGTTAATGATGCATGTTCACCTTTCTAATACTCAAACTAGCCAAGATTATTATACCCAATTTGCAATAATCAAGAAGGAGAGGAAAAGAAAGGACTTTTTTTTTTTTTAATTATTTTATCTGACTTTAGAAGCTTTGGAAAAAGCCTTCCACAAATTACAGTAACTTGCAAAATTCAGTCATGTTTTTGAATACTCTTAGAGGGCTAGTGCTGAAGAAATTGCTGAAGTTTAAACGTTAGACATTTATGCTTAACAAAGCTAGTAAATAGAAGCCTTAACCACTTCATTCACTCAAATCAGGGCAATTATTGCACTTTTCTCTTGCAAGTATTTTACTCATTTATGCATAGTTAGTTTTACTTATACATTAAATCAATTACTGGTAATATATTAAATATGTTTTTAAGTTTAACACGCGAATATAGTTCTGTACTGGAGCTTTAAGGCCTTTTTTGGAGAGGGTTGTACGTGTTTACATTAAAAGGGCTTTCAAAATTTGGCAGCAAATATACACACAAGTTCCCTAGAGCAGAGGCGCAAACCTCCTGCACGCCCTGGGCCAGCGAGCCACTTCCTCCGGTACCGCGGGAACCAAAGGCAAGACTCCGGGGAACCACCTCCCACCTCCAAAAAGAGATTTAAAAAAAAAAGAAAATATCCTAGCCAGCATACTATGTGGAGTGCTGCCTCCAGCTGGGATAATTCTTAACTTAATAATATTTAAAAAAAAAACAACAAAACAAAGCATCTTGCTCTAATAGAGGCATGGCATTTGGCATCATCTCCTCCAACACTGCTCTGTTTAGCCATTTTCAACACACAACCCTGCACCTCTCCATGAGAGCAGCAGTACAGCTACGAGGGGTAAGACACGAGCCCGACCACAACTCCAGCCTTGCACTCACGTGGTCTGACAAACACTGATCGGCTCTGTCCCGTTTGGTTTCCCTTTTTAACACAGGACAGTTTAAGGCTGACTTCCATTCTCTTCTCCCCACACCATCAGCACTTGGTGCTGCATCTGACCTGCCTGAGCTTTCACACTGCGCACCAGAGTGAGGATACGGGCTGGCACGGCCAAAAGCAGTGATGGTGGGACTGGGACACTCAGTGCTGATCGCCTCATATCGCCTCTTGAAACCGGCCCTTGTGACATTTAGCCCAAATACCAAAAGGTAACAGGATTTTAAGGAGCAGCAGAAGCTGGTTACATTCATCCCTGTGAGATGCTGCTGGGTGCCTCATGCGAGAGACTGAGCAGGCTTTTTATTGTGGTTCAATGCAAAGAGGGGGTCCTTGGTATTGTGCAGTGCAAGTCCCTCAGATACCTGCCTCAGGAATAACTCCATCCAAACCCTGGATACAAAGAGCTCTTATTGGTAGATAAACAGGTATAAAAAGAAAGAAAAAAAAATGAAGAATTACTGAAATTAGCAAAAAGCTTTTTTAAATCATCAAAGCTTACAAAAACACTAAATACTGCCCCTCCACCCAGACAATTTCCTCTAGCTGACTCTCAGACTGGCAGTGGTTACTGCCCTCACCAAAAACAGGTATCATCAAAGCATAGAGCCCTACAGCTAGAAGAGCAAGGCATGGACAGATAGTCTGCTGTGACAAACATATATACCATGAAGATCTTCCCTGAGGATGCGACACCTCCATGTCTCCTTCTATAAAACTTCCATTAAAAAAAAAAAAGGGAAAACTTGCAAAACAACTGCTAAGGCTATGGAGTCAAAAAAAGTCCTATGTTAATAGGGTAGAAAGGTGGGGATACTCACACAGCAGGGCAGCTTTGAGACTACTTTTAGTAGCTTTGGGCTACTCCCCCCAGCTGGACCAGCACCAAAGATGCAGCAAGGCTCAGTCCATGGGTGCTGTCCCGAAAGCCAGTAAGCAAATCACTAGTTCCTTCTTGGACCCAGTTTCCTCAACCAAGAAAGCTGAGACTGCAAATTGCTATTAAGAATTGGAAGGAAAAAGTGTCTTTTGTTGAAGACATGAAGGGGGGGGGGGGGATAATAAAGCAGCAGAAAATGGGAATTGGTTGCCAAACTGGAAAGATCAATTATTCTACTGAACAACAGTAGTGACAAATATAGCTGCCTTTACTCCCTCCTCCTCCTCCTCCATTGAACAAATTGTTAAAAGAACCAACAATCTGTTGAACGACAACCCCCGGTATGGTGTCATCGTTTAAAAAGTGAACACAGAAAAGGTCGTGTTAAAAAGAAGGCACAAAGCTCCAAACACGATTTTGGATTCACCCTCAGTGAATCCCCGCATTCGTTTTGTTGAGTTTAAAGCAGCCATTCTGAACCGGGTGTTTGATCATATCAATGCAAATAAATGCTTGAAAAGCACCCAAAACAGCCCAGATCATGGCGATAGTGTTTGGACTCATTCCATCTAAGAGCAAATTCCCACAGTCACTTAGCCCCCCACCTAAGATCATCTTCGCTTGGCTTTTTTTTAAAAAAAACATATACCAGCATTGTCTTTGGTCCAATTATTGCACTTTCAAATGCAAAATGAGGTTTCAAAACCAGCTGAGAAATGCTTCTCTTCAAGCAGGATGAATAAAAGCCCGGTGGTGACACACCAGGTTGGCAGCATTGCGGAGCAGGGTCCTGCGGGTTTCTTTGGAAGAAGTCCTTTCGCGTTAGTGGCAGACAACGGAAAATGGTGGGAATTTTTCTTCTGTGCCATGTTGGTGAATTAGGGTAGCGTTGAATGAAATGGGAGGTTTCCGTCAGGTGAGGCTGCAGCGGGAGGGCTGAGGCTTTGCTCGTGCAGGATAGGTGCTGGGAGCAGGGTACCCAAAGGGCAGCAGTGTGGCTGGGCACCCACGGGTGCCTGCGCCTCATGCGCTGCAGCAGCGGGGCCCATCCCTTCCCATTTCTTTAAACGGATTTTACACCTTTACTGCTAAAGTGGTGATCTGGTAGAGGTAAGGGATGCAATACCAAGAGATAACGAATATTTCTGAGATAAACCAGAGGAGTGATGTGCCACGCCAGGAGAAGACCATGGCCAACACACCATTACAACAGTTGCTGTTTTGGCCATCTCAGGCCACCAAGTTATGATTTTTTAACATTTCCAGCCTGTAGCAGGTGGGTTCACGCATCTCTGCTAATAAAACAGGATCTCATGGCAAGCTTCAAAGCCGTCTTTACACTTGTACTCTCAGGCGCTTACTACAAGGAATGTACTCATGCCAATATGCTTTGGTTGCCAAACTGATAAAATGAATAATGCTGGACACCATTTTTGCTTTCTTTTCCTTGTCAGATGAATACATTAAAAAAACTACACTGAAAAACTAAGAATCTTAATAGCTGTTGAGCATTCAGCAGATGGTACCATCTAGACCCATCTAATTCAAGGCCAAGCTGTCTAAATCCCGGTTGTAGACAAGAAAAAAATTTTAATAGTGATGAATAGGGGGCAAGAGCAATGACTTGAGAAAACGGAGGGGATCACCCATTCCTTTCGCTTGGGAAAATAAAGGGCAGTTACTATACTTAGTGGCAGGAGATTTGACCAATGTGCCAACAAAAAACTGAACTTGATTCTGATCTAATCTGCAAAAGTGACATTTCAGGAGTCACATCTGATTTACAGAGGGGTAAAGGGATCCAAGTCAGGCTTAATTCTACTTTTGCTCTACAAGAAATACCTTTAAAACGCTAAACCTTGGAAATGAAACCAGTTTCCAAAATATTTACACTAAGAAAATATGCCATGGCTCAAACATCCACAGAAACTGGTATTTTCTGTTAATATTTTTAAAGCTATTTTTTAATTCTTTCTATTGAGGAGAGTTACTTTTCAGAGAGAAAAGCACAGCAAAACTGAAAAAAGAGAATGATCCCCGAGTACAAAGTGCAATGAAAGGCTGTACATGCTTTTCATGTAAGCATACATTATACCTTCCATATTGTTTAAACTTGCTCATCACTGAACTACTCTACACGTAACTAAATTACAAATGGCTCAATGCTAACAAAACATAGCAAATTAAGACAGAATCAGGTCAGACTTCTGTTTGAATTATCTAACTAAGTCTCTAACCTGGCGCAGTATTTGGCCACAGTCAAAAATACATTAAATGCACACAAGCATATATATACATACGTGTATGTATGTCTGAGTGTGTGTGAACAAATGCATTAATTAAAAAAAAAAAAAAGGGCAAAAAGTGCAGGAGCTGAAATCTGTGTGCCACAGTATATTGCCAAGGGATGAGGGGGGAAACAGGACACGTTTAGACCAAGGCTCCTTAACTGTGGGTACAATCAGACCCACAAAAAACCATTGAGATGCGAGATGAAGTATTTGCATCTTTGGATACCTGATTTGATCCTGCCATCAGGTAGACAGACACCAGCTCAAATACTCAGAGACTGTGTGAAATTAGACAGAAATCTATAAGTTCACAGTAAAAAACGCTAAAGGCAGTGATCAGCCTAAAAGGTTCATTGCTAGGAGAAAGTAGTAATACTTCACATTAATGAAAGCCTGGACCTATCACCTGCTGTAATAATTATCACGCTAATATGGGGGGTTGCCTCGGTTTGTGTTTTTTGGCATTCCCATTACTACCAGAAACTGCAAATTCAAACACTGTATGTGCAACATAAATGAAAAGATTCTAACCTTAATGCTGTGCAGAAGAAATAAATCGTGTTTGAGGGGGGTTTTTTTTGCATTTTCACTTTTAAATTTTCTTTGACTAGGTGAACCTCAGGCTATAGAAATGCACGCATGCATTGTAGCTACACAGATACCAGCATACAAATCTCTTCTGTACAGGAAACACATAAACACTAATCCATTTTCTATACAAAATGTAAAACTTCACATGTTCTGTTCAAGCTCATTACTGACTCGTATCTTAAGCTTGTCAAGTGTTTTAAAGGAGCTTTCCAAGCGAAGTTTGTAGTTAAGCATATGGTAAGCTCGTCCAGTCCATATGACTGGTTGAGCATCGACCACTACTGTTGATACAGTTTCCCTCAATATTATGACAGTATTTGTCAATGAAAATTAAATTGCTGTCAAACTTTTCCCACTAAACTTACGGCACAACACTCGGAGAGAGCCAGCTTCATGACTCAAGCCAATAAGGCCTCTTCTAAATACTCCTCTATTTTACCCATTTGTGGAAAAAGTCCCCATGGGTTTATTTCTGACTTTTGCAATAACCAATAAAGGCTTTCCAGTGTTTTCAGTGAAAAAATTCTGTGAAGCCATATTTAATACATTTACTGTTTTTTCTTATATTCTGTGAAAATCACATATGCAAACAGCCGCAGCGTTATCTGGGCAATCTGTAAGCGCAGGTGCATTTACAGGCAGCAGAATGGGCAATGATGCCATGCTGAACATGAAGAATCACACATGGATGTAACATGTCCTGCTCGTGTATACAAATATCTGCTCAGGTTCACATTTGGAGGGTCAGGGAGGAATCAGGTAATGAAAAAGACCTAAAAAAACCTAGTCCCAACAGGTCCAAAAATAACAATTATTTTAATAGAGCTTTACTATCTTTATAATAATTCAAAGGAGTTAGTTGGTGAAACACTGCATGTTTTAAACAAATATGCTGCAGGTTTCTTCTTCACCTTTGAATTTTTTTTCAAATGCTGAGAAACAATCCCTACAAATAAAATACTTTAGAACTTCACTGAGCAATTACACCAAAGAAGGCTGTTTCTTAATCAACCTTAAACTTAAAAAAAAATGCATTATACTTATTTATAGCTTTTTTTTTTTTAAATCGCATTTAAAAAAAGGTATACTGGAAGATGCCAACAGTGAATAAGCAGTCTGGGAAGAAAAAAAAAAAAAATAGATGAGTATACCAAGAACAACACGGCACTAATTGCAGTAAGTAATGAAAGACAGTTGCCACTTCTATTTGGTGTTTTACCATCTCCCTTCTACACATGAATCTGGTCTCAGCTACCAATGTAGGAAAATACTTGTATCATAAGACTGATTTATAGGATCATTCTGGAATTGTACTTCTTTGCCACCATTCTCCATGCCTTTCCTGAGCACATTTCTCATTAGATGGTGCAGCCAGCACCTCAGGATCATCAAATCAATGCTATGTGATATTTACCGAAAACTGTAGCACCAAATTTTAGAAACCGCCCCTGCTGCTGGTGTGCTGGCGCTGGGCAGCAAGCCCGAGCTTCAGACCCCACTGAGGACATCCCAGGGCATGTCCCACGCCTGTCATGGGTGATTTTCAGAAGCCAGAAAAAGCCAAGCTGTCGACCTCCCCCGGCTGGGACAGGAGGCACATCGGGTCTGCTGGAGCGGGTTTCCAGTTTTGCCTGGACTGCCGTCATAGGTGGTAGGGGCTTTCCAAGCTCAGCACCAGATGGGGTGTCTCCAAAACCAGGGCTCACCTCGCCCTGGGACTTTTATCTGCGACTCCTATTGCATTATCAAACCAATCCTGCTCAAACAGATGGGCACTCTTTCCATCCAAACGCAGGAGCTAGTAAATATCATACGTCTCCACATCCTTCCACAATGAGGGGCTTCAGTTTGATGTTTCTACTATATATAGTAGATCGAATATACGTGAAGATTGTGCTGCGGTAAAAAATCAGAAGTCAAGACATTTTTCTCTTTTCTAATCTGGGGCTGCAGAAAGACAAATCAGCAGCAGCGGAGCTTTTCTCTTTTTGGGATCCCTTTGTAAGGGACAGGGGATAGTGCTCAAGGTCATTGGTTTTGGTGTTCTGACAAAATTATTTGTCTGTTCTTAAATTCAATGGGAAATTTCAGTCGCAGCCACTTCCCAAAGCCTAAATTTGGCAGTTTGTAATACTTAGTCAGTCTGTTGGGAAGGCAGCAATGTCCCTAAAATACAGATATGGAATTAAAATATGGAGCAGAACAATGACTCTATTTGTCTCTTATATGGAGACACATACACAGAGATTACTCAGATGGAAAAAGGGATATAAGAAGAATCCCAGAAATGACAAGCACACATTAAGCATCATCATGTTTTAGACCGAGATATTTCTTTGAGAAATTATTTGTAACTCAGAGCCGTACCTCTGCAGCACACACATGGCTTGGGTACGATGAGCAATTGGAGCAGAGATTAGCTGGAGACTCTAGCAGAGAAAAATGGGAGAAGGCTGATACATATCTGTGTTCAAAGGTGATAATGTCACCCTGGCCCATCACAATTTCAGTAGGCTGATGGTGGAATTTAAGTCTCTCTCATATCGAGTACACAAAGAGGTACATCTTGGCAGTATAACAAAAGCCAATGTGGGTGGCAAGGTAGCTGCAAATTTAAGCATGAATGCTCTGGATGTGGGGGCTTGCACCTGATTACCAGATGCTTCAAGCAGATGGCCAGGGAGAGGAGAGAACAAGGCTCATGGTTGCTTTGATAGGGTTACAAAAAGCACCAAAACCAGAGAACAGAAAAAAAGAAAGCTTCCCTGATGGCACAAGGTATCAGAACAACAGGGCCACCGAGACACGGCACACTCTGCACCAGATTTGAGAGTTGAGTCCCAGAATCAGGCTGGTGGTTAAGTATCAGCAGCAAAGCTGATAGAAATGGGGTTCAGAAAAGGGGAGGGGAAAAAAAAAAAAGAAAAAAAGATTACCACTATGCAGAGTAGGGAGCTGCTGTTTAACCACAGGATATTCTTGGAGTTTTCCTCCTCGGAGGGGTTTTCCTCTTTGGAGGGGTTCCTCCCATAGGAGGCTTTGCACTGATGTATTGTTTAGTGCGTGTGGGAGTCAATATAGGCTTTTTCTTTGGGGCTATGAATGAGCTTCCCTACAAGCAGTCAGAAGTGCCAGGGCTTGTAAAAAGAAAAACAAAAAAACAACAACACACACACCCCCAAAAAACATTACAAAGGAAAAATCAAAAAAGCTCATTTTGTTCACTTTTCTGGAAGACGGTGGCAAGGTTTTGAGAAACAGTATTTCAACTTCACACAATGCAGGGTAAAAATTTGAGAATTTGACTCTATTTCACCCTGACAAGTAACCAGACAAAATTCAGCTGAGCAATCCACCTCAATGATTTGAGCAGTATTTGGGTAATGGGACGTCTGATCCTGTCTCAGGACTGTTTGAGCTGTCAAAAACACGGGTCTGATTGGTACGGGGCACCTCCAAAGACAGTCACGAAGCCTTCCCGCCCTGACGTCCCTAACAGCGTGGTGGGGGAGAGCGTTACGGCGCTGGCATAAACCACGGGTAACTGGTGACCTGAAATCATTAAAAATCCATGTTCATCACATTTCTCAGGAGGAGGCGGCTTCAGCCGGGTGTCTTGGCTAACCTCCCACTCCGATCACCGCACCCTGCCAGCTCCACTGCTCTGTGTCCTTTCGGTTTAGTATTTTGTTCTCCATAAGCCCTTCCCGGTATTTTCGAGGAGCACACAGGATGGAGACGGCTGCTCTCCGTACGCACTGCCAGCGGCCGAACTGGTTCTTCATACCCGAGCACTACAGAAACATATGGCAAAGACAGAAACATCTCACCGAGCACCCGAATACAGCACCCAGCTGACACAACCCCCATGGACCTTGCAAGGCGGTGGGTCCAGGTCCGCGTTCAGAAATGTAACATCAGGTTCACGCTGCCAGCCTCCACAAAACATGCATCTACGCTAGAATAATCAATGTTTGATTGTTTAATGCAGTTTAAAAATACTTAATGTGCTGCAATGGAAAGACGGAGCTGTTGTTAGGAGCGATGTAGGGTGGTGGCACGTTGCTTTCATGACTGCTGAGCCCAAAAGCCCCATCTTGCACCTTTCTGGTGGTGGTAAACCATGGCCAAGAGGTTTGACGTGTCCGGGGAGGGATGCGCAGACCCACTCTGGAGAGACTCCCGGCGGGCACCCCCACCCCTTCAACCACAAAAATGCGCAGAGAGAGGGTTCACCGAATTCCTTACCCCATCCCAGCCACAGGAACGCTTTACTTGGCATCTGACAGCCCAACAGGCACTTTTCTAGGGGGCCAAGGGGCACAGTCCCCCCTCCGCCTCCCCACGCCACCCACCAGTGCTCAGGAGGAGGGAGAAAGGACGGCACAGGGAGAAGAAAGGAGGATCTTACTTACTGCGGCCTCTCCTCTTTAGCGTGCTAATCATTACAGCACATCCGCTCAGCATTACTTTTTCCTTCTGCACAAATAATTAAGAAACACCTGTGTTCTTTTCATTCAAGAATGCACATTTCAGAGAAAGCTGCTCTTTTAAGCTTAGATTATTTTCTGTTACCGCAATTCAGCTGACAAAATAACAATGACTCGCTTTGCCAAGGACTGAGAAAGGGGGGAGGGAGAGGCTATCAACTGTATCATTTAAAAAAAAAAAAAAATCAAATAAATATTTTTGAAAATAAAAAAGAAGCAACCTTAACATTTATCTCCTTCAAAATGGCCGGTGCCCCCATGCAACTTTGAAATCTGAATAAACTCCTGGAGGTGACTCTTTGCCAACGTTCGCTCCTATGCCAGCTTTCTCGCAAACGAACAGCTTGTATCTCCATGAAAACCAATGGATGGAACAAATTGTATTAAATTATGTAAAATGATACTAAAGAGCACAATCTACCAGTAAAAAAAAAAAATATTTAAAAATTGGAAAATCTTGTTTTTATAAATTTGAGAAAATTGTAAAAGATAATTAGGAGGGGGAAATGTTAAATTTTTATTGCACTTAAAGGGATCTCTCATGGCTTTAAGCAGGAAATGAGATTTATTCTCTCATAGGTCAGACACACATAATTCTTTGGTGCCGTTGACACCTGTGAGTTATTTAGCCTTCCTCATACTTCAGCATGTAGAGAAATCCCATCTCTATGAAGCTGAGCGTAGCCCTGTGACAGTCTCAAATTGTCCCTCCCCATCACACTGTAGGAGCTGTCAGTGCACATTATGTATCCAAATTTCCTTCTACTTCTCAGAGACCCTTTTTGTAGGGGGGAGGGGATGCAAATAACTGTAATTAGCACCAAATTTGCTATATCCTCAGAAAATGATTAAGGATATTTTCAGCACCTTTTGGGGACTTTTGTAATTTAAATATACTGCCATGTCCATGCAAAGAACATTCCAGTAACTTTGCCTGAAATGGGTTTTAAATTGATGATTTCTAAGCATGAGTCAGTTAATCATGAACAAAAAGATCTGACTATTTCTGTATCCAGGGTGGCAGAGAGGGTGAGGTTGTGAGAGCTTTTGGCTGGTTTGAGACTTTAAATGACACTATATTGGCATACAATAGGAAGCCATAATTCAGGGCTTTGTTCTGATAGTGCAGAGCCCTGCGGTCGCCGAGCCCCACAGCTCCCCAGCCTCGTGCAATGCTGCGCCCACGGGGTCGAGGCAGGTTTTAGAAGACAAGCCCATCCCCTGCGACGGCAGCGGGACCTGGCTGTGGGTCGGTGGCTCCTGGTGGGGTCCCGCTGCCGCAGGCAGAGCTGGAACATCCCCCAGGGCCCGGGGGAGGTGGTTGGTGCCCTGGCACGCAGGCAGGGCTCCCTCACCTGCCCGGCTTCACCAAAGGTGCCGAAAAGGGAAAAAGGATAAGCCGGAGATGTTGTCTTCAATCAAAGCGACAGAGCGCCATTAATCCAGTTTTAAAATAAAGAGGTTTGTCTGCATGTGCATTTTTTTTTTTCCCTTTCTTTCTTTCTTTCCCCCTTTCCATTGCAAGACCCTGAAATGCAGACTCATGATTCTTGGCTGCAACAGATAGTTAATTTATTCCGCAACTGCATTAACTCAGTGTACATCTAAACCTTCCTAACCTATCTCTGGAAGGATATTTTTATGCCACATGAGTGAGGGTTAGCTTTAACTCTCAGTTCTACCACATAGCTCTCCACTGGAGATCTTTGCAATCCTGGGGAAAAAAAAAAAAAATAACTTCTGCAGCCAGTAAAGCACATACAAGAACCGCTCAGCAGGACAAATGAGCATTGTAGCTTCCATAGTCACATACACCACAGGGAGCCCCAACTAATTTCCACTCTCAATAGAGCTTATACAGACCTGGAAGCTTAAAATTGTTCCTGTCTTTCCATTGAATAACACTGGGCTCCTGTAAAAAAGGCACTCCTTTCCTGAAGGGCAAGAGGAATTTGAAGGCCTCAGGGCTGCAGAGGGAGAAGTTGCTCTGCCCCTTCCCTACGCGGCTGCACGGTGGCCGGTGAAACCAAATACACCCAATAAAACACAGGAGCTTTCATCTCCCACCACCGCCTTGAACCCCACCTCCGCTGCCGGAAAAAAGAGCCCACCCGAAACTGCTAAAGCATGGGAGCCGAGGCCAGGAGTGCCTTCTGGAAAACAACAGTGCGGTTGCTATTTTTGCAAACAGGTAGTGCTTAAAAGCTGGCCTCGAAGGGTTAACGCTTTGACTTGACAAATAAAATTTCCCCGTCTCTGTGATCCAGTCGCCACCGACAGCCTACCCTCGTGACTCACAACAGCTGGAGTTGCTAAACTGGCAGCGTCGCAGTGTGGCATCAGGAAATTTAAGATAAAAAACATATACAATATAAAAATAATCCTAATAAATTCTGGAAAATGTAGATTTGTAAAGCTCCACGCGCTAAAAAGCATCCTGCTAGAGAAACTATTTTTAAAAAGGCTATTAGGAGGTGTGAAAGCAAAGCTGTCTATTATGTTTCTAAAGAAAGGCACCAAATGCTTATTTTTCATCCCAATGAATTCTGAGTGACCGTTTCTGACAGACAGTTAGCACAAGGTCACTGCCAGTCAGCAGGCTGCCGGCCAGCAGAGCCTCCCAGGTGCGGGCAATGGAACTCCGTACATCAGAGGGACCAAACACTTGGGGAGAAAACTGAACTTGCCCAAACAACGTTGGTTTAGATCATTTCAGTGAAACCTGGTCTCAGCTGCTGTTTTCTGGGTTTCTCTTTCGTACCTTTTCTTATGCAGCGGGATAATTTGATATATTTTTTTTTCATCATTAAAATCCAGCAGCTCTTTTACTTACGTGTTTTTCATGTGGTAAATTGAGGGAATAATAAAGTATAATAATAAAAAAAAGAGGGGGAAAATATTTCCTTCCCCTCTGTGCGACTCCCACCACAGACAATGCAAATCCCACAACACATGTTTGCAGGGAAATCAGAGCACACTCAGGGCTGGAAGTGCAAATTCATCTCATCTAAATGATTAAACTAGTAACAGCTATAAACAAGGAGCTTTTTATCCCACTGATTTTGGGATGGGTTAGTGGTTTTCTCCAAACAGTCTTCAAATAGTTTACGCTAACTGAAATATCCCTCCAAAAACACAGCCTTGCAGTGACCAAATAAACAAGAGGATTACTCCAAGGGGGAGCAGGCAGCACATGGGGGGAAAGCAAACTTCGTGGGGCTGTGCTGGGGTCCTGACAAACCAGGCGAGCACCACAGCCGCCTTTTTGCCCATGTACAAGTTGTCATTCCATTTTATGTCCAACCTGCAGCAAAAATGGTGCATTCAGAAACTCCTTCCTTCTGCTTTAATTCCTGTAATTTCAGCTAAAAGTGCTGTCAGATTTTTTTTTTTTTTTAATTTGACTATCTAAACATTTAGGTTTGCAGATTTATTTATTTTTTTTAAAAAACAGTTCTAGAAGGAGCTTTGAGAAAGCAGTTTTCAAAGGAGGTGGAGGACTCTGTGGTCAAATTTCATCTTTAATAGTTGCCTGTTATCACCTCATGGTAAGAGACCAACATTCCCATTTCCTCATGCTTTCTCCTCCCTGAAGGTATGGGCACACCTAGACCTTTACTAACTCGCTGATACACAGCTCCCAAAGCACCAGGAGGATTTTCCTGGTCCATGTCAAAAGCTGCACACTGACATCAGGAGGCTTTGAATCAGGCCCACAATCTGTAGCAAAAATGCAGTGACATCCTTAATTTGCTCTCACACCAGCTTCTCTTTTTCTTTTTTTTAAATATTAAAAACATTTCATCATTACGATATACATTTTCATTCACACATTTTTTTCATTATTTTTTATCAGTTAATCTAAAATGGTACACCAAGTGTTACCTAAAAAGCCAGTTTAATATTATTTCTTAGAAGGAAAAGATCCGACTCTGATTTCACTCAGAATTTGCTTCCATGAAGCCATTGGAGTTACATCAGTATAAAAGTGATATAAATAAGATCAGGATCAGCTTACAGGTGTTAGGCAACAGAGTAAAAGAATACATTCAGATAAATTCTTACATGTATAGCACACTATGCATGTGTTGGAAGTGCTATTTAAGCACACAGCAGTTGAATGAATAAAAGAATGCCTTTTAAAAAAAAAAACAATTATTTAAATGTCATTGCAAAACACCATGGGAGCAATTGTTTTCTCCCCCAAATGTCGTCTGAAAAATCCAGAGTACATGGACTAATAAGGACCTTCTCTGAATTCAGTGCTTCCAAAAATATGAGGACTATCATAAAAATACTTATACAGGTGATACACAATTTTTCCATCAGACTTTTATGCAAGAAATTGGGGTTGCATATTACACATGATTCAAAAAGAATAATTAAAGTCCTACATGGACACATATCTGCCTCAGGGCAGACCTTTTATGTTGTTTTGCATTCCATGTGTCACTCAAAAGAATTGCAACTGGGAAATGATGTTGAACTAAAATAAGACAAGAACACATTGACTAAAATTATACCCTGTCCAATTTGCTGACACCCCTTTAGACATCTCGCCATGATTGTTCTGGTGCAACCACTGCTCTACGTATGGGTGACATTTAAACTAAGCATAGTTGTACACTGAAATCAAATAAAGGATTTGAAGACTTTTTTTTTTTTTCCTTCTTTTTGATACTGAAAAGTACACGGGATTTGAATGCAGAAGAAACAGGACATTGAGCAGTGATCTGCTTGTGTTATCCTGTCTAGAAAACAGGATATCTGTTGGTTTTGTACAATTAATATATTTGGGTGAGAATAATCAGATTAGGAGCCTGAATATTTAGCCCTCATGTGCCCAAAACTCCTACAGAAGTTAATGGGGGATTTCAGCTCACGAGGATAACAAGGCTGCGCCTTTATTATTCAAAACCAGAGTTCCTGAAGCCCCGGCACGTGAACACATTTAAGTCACGCATTCTTTGTCTAGAGCATGGTTTGCCTGGTTCAGCTTGCTGCGGATTCGGAGGCTGTGATAGCAGCCCACCTTCTGGGGGTCCTGTTATCCCACCCCAGCCCTTGTCATCCCAGCAGCCGTTCAGAAAGCGAGGAGCACGGGATGAAAACCCGGGGATTTTTATGATACGTTAGATCCTTTTTTAAACCACTTAGAGCTAAATTTAACACATCCTCTGCATGCTACCCATCCCACCTTTCCTTCCCACCTCTAGCCTTCTCTTTGGCTGTTTTGTTTTCTCTTTCGTTTCACTCACTTCCTTAATTAAGTTGATAATGTAATTATGTCACAGCTGTAGCATCCTCCTCTTGCAGAGGTGGCTGGATTTCTGTAACTTCAGCCTGTTTGATGATTGATTGATATGTACGGAGATAATTGTAACTTTTCAGAAATGTTATAAATAAGTTGTAAAAGGAAGGTACTGGCTATGGCGCGAAGGGCACTAATGTTTGGCATCGAGTGGGTCTTGCTTACTTTCCGTGGAAAGCCAGGGCTCTGCAGAGGAAGGGGAGCGGCAGGGAATGAGGGTTTTTAGCGTAGGGTTCTTGGGTGCTGCGTGAGAGAGCACTTCAGCTGGGGGACCTTCTCCGTCTCCCAGTAATTGTTGAAGCAGAGGCAAGAAAGCAGCCAGCTGAGTAAAATCTCAGCCTCTATATCACACACCCCCCCAAAAAATACACAAAAGGTGTCACATTGAGCTACTGTACATCCTCAAATGGAAAAACCTGATACTCTGAACAAAGGGTTCAAGCTAATTTGACAGATAGATAACTTGTAATCAATATATTTACCTTCCTATTTTGCTAAAGAGTAGAATTTCCTGTGAGGTACTTGATACATGACTCTTGGTAATGAAAGAATAATATCCCTGACCTTTTATTACATATGGAAATATTTAAGTGTTTTACATCAACACATCACGGCATATTAATAGGAGACAATCTAGGAGAACAGTTACCCGAGAAGAGGAAAAAGCTTCATCAACTACTCAGATTTCCAGAAGAGGATCAGAAGAAGTACTAGCCCCTATGAACAAACAAAACGTATCTACTGGGAAATGTAAACAGAGTCAGCATGAATCATGAGACCCATCATGTTTTAGAGCAAATCTGCAAGCACATGCATATTCCAGAAATAAAATCTATTAGCAGGAGGTCAAGGTTGCACACTGAAGCAAGCAAAGAGCTAAAACTCTGCCCTTCTTCCTTTGATGTTGGCCTGCTTGCTCCTTCTTTCTTCATACGCTACTGCTTTGCTCTTCTTAATATCCCGCATCTTTCAGCGTGCACTTAGGAGACGCGTACATGGAAAACAAAGTTGTCCTTGCCGTGCCTACATGTGCAGCACAGCCTGCCTTCCCTCCTGAGTGCTGGGGGGATCGTTACTAAAAATACCACTCTCGAAATGTTACCATGCACACACCAAACTTTGATCTTCCAAGCTCCATATATCAATCAGAATGAAACCGGTTTTACTGTCACATGCAAAGGCGCTTCTCCTCAATAGCTGCCTATCAGCCCCCAGGCAGTTCAATAGGCAAACCGCGCCAGATCCTGGGGCTCTCGCAAGCACCGAGCTCTTTTCCCCCATCGCTGCCTCCACAGGCAGGGTAGATGGGATCTATACCTTCAGCCCAAAAGCAGGAAGCTTTTTCTACACCAGCTTTAAGGCTACAATTTTTATAGATGGCTGTATAGTTTCAGTGAAAGGAGAGGAGTGGGATGCCTTTTTCTGGCATGTCTAATATTCTGTACAGATTTTATCACAGGCAGCACTTGCATAAAGTTTTGCAAAGCTATTTACAGAGAGCACGTTCTCCCAAGAAGCAAGATGTTTCTGGTATTCAGCACCTAATAGGGCCAGCCGTTAAAATACAGCAGGTTTTACTGAAAAGATAGGATACCTCTCTGCTGGTGCCAGGCCTCTGTAGGATCAAAAGACATCTCTCTTAGACATACCTTCAGCAAGCCTTTCATCTGGCTCAGGTTTCCCCACCAGGAGAAAACCACTAGGTTTGCACAGCTGCAAGCCAGGTATGACCATAACTTTTACCAAGATCTTTGGCCATTTTCTGTCTCACACGTGCTCAAGTCGCCATCAGGATCTGACATATGCGCACTGTTAACACAGCTGCGTCTCTCTGAAAAATGCATTTTAGAAGCGGTTACTCTTAAGTTTTCCTACACAGGAAAGAGACGCTCAGATACTTTCTAAGAATTGTGTGAAGAACTGTATGCAGTTTTCCATGGCTTTAGGGAAGCAAACTGTGGGAACAGGATCACATGTGGTGCTATTTTGATTTTATGGTGTTTGGGAAGATGACTTCTAGCAGGCATCTGCAACCAGCTTGAGGTGCAGAACTGCTGATGGACACTTCAAAACTTTTTCACACAACCACCTTTGTCCATGTATCTGTTCAGGGACCGAGAATCAGAGATGGGTGCAGTGCATCAACTGTGTTGTATATGCTGGATACTGTTTCTGATAATGAAATCACCCCAACGAAGCCAGGTGAATAAACAATCTCCAAAATATATCTTGAGAACTTTTAAGCTCTGTTGGGATATTACTTCTGGGCAAACATCGCAGGTCCAGACAGTATGGACACTTCATTACCATCTCCGTGTCAATACAGCTTTAACGTTGTATTTATCATGCATCATTTAGATCCATCTCTTCTTTAAAAAGCAGAAATACAGAGGGGAAGGGGAAACACCAAAAAGATACAATGCCCCATTGTGATAACCTACTGTGGTCAAGGGTAACAGTGAAACAGTGAAAAACTTCAGGCAGTTTTTACATCACAGCATTGGTTATTAGACAGAGATATCTCCTGAAAAAAGATTACAAGCTCAATCTTTTTTGCATTTCAGGGAGTCCTGTGTGGGCCAAGATGGAGTCAGCTGTGCAGCCCTTTGGGGAGGAGGGGAAGCTGTGCCCTCTACCATGCAGCAAAACCAAAATGCGAGTGATGCAGTCTTCATGGGAGGACTCCATTACCAACTGCCAAGAGAGTCTTCTTGCTATTATGAAATGGAAATTATTAGTAAAGCAAGGTTAAAGGTCACATGCAGGCATTCACTGGGAATTATTGACATAGGTATGACATAGATGATAGCCAATCAAAAAGCAATTTTATAAACATTGTTATTAAATAGTAGGGTAATTGCTTTAAGTACTGGAGGAATGTCAGGGTCATATGAGAGTTTTGTTGGTGTCATGGTTTTTTATTTGACACTTAGTGGATCAATGACACTTAGTATATTTATTCTGAAATGTGAGCTGTGTTGCCAGCCTAGAAGCTAATCCACATACCACATACTACCCCATACTTATATAGAAATAATTTCTGATTTTTATTTCATTCACTAAGTATCCAGCAATGCAAGCGTCAAAGCTCTCCACACATAAAAGTATGGAAGTAATTAGGGATTATGTGGTAAGTGTACAAACATAGTTTATATTACTGTGTATTAGAAAGGACCCCTTTTATAGCTGCCTTTGTCAATTTGACAGAGCAAAGGGTTTTAATGTACTGTAATAAGAAATGTAAGAGGGGGCAAAGGACAGCGTGGCTGTGATGCCTGTTTGTAAACTGCCTGGCCCTAAGGTCCTCCCTCTCTCCCACTCATCCGTGCTCCATGCTTATTCTATGGTCATATACATTTTAACTGAGTTAATAGCAGTCTGGTGGGGGGAGATGCTGGGGGAAGTCCCTTAAATGCACGTTGTCAGATGCCTCTGGAGCTTATAGCAGGGCTTCCACCGGGGCAGATGCTTGCAGAAGACAGCATGGTACAGATGATCAGAGGCAAAATTTGCATCATTAAAGAAGTAAAATATTTCTATAAGACATTTTTTTTTGCCCTAGGCCCCAAATGCACTCAGAATCAGGTGACTGAAAATAAATAAATGCAAAAACTGCCTGTGAGGTGAACAGATAGGCAGGGTGACGTCCAGGTAAGCCCCTGAGCTGACATTTTATGAGCCTGAAATTTGTAAAGGGGGTTCCTGTATGGTCAGTGGCTTTGTGGTGGATTTGCTCTGCACCTGTTCTTCATCAGGACCGCAGAGAGCCCCGAGAGGGTGTGTAGCCATGCTTGAAATGCCTCGCCCCAACCAAGCCACCTACCCCGCTCCCTCCCTTTAATGAAAAACAGGTCAGGTACAAATGTTTCTGCAGCCTTCTCATGACCTCCATAGGGGTAAGTGGAGGGGTGGAGGGATACGGATTGTTATTTACTATTTAGAAGGCCGACGGCATCCTTTGCTTCACGTGTAGCGTAACAGATGACAATGGTGCTTCATTGCAAAGAGTTCAGAATTTAAATTATAACATGAAATATATACTACCCGGTAACGTCCCTGTCACACTCTGTGAACTTTAGCTCAATTAAAAAAGAAATCAGCTGACATTGATAAAATGCTATTTTCAATATAACTGAAAGGAAAATTGTACCAACACCAATTTAGTGTAATTTCAAAACAAACCCCAAAGGGAAGAAAGGAGGAAAAATAAAGGTCCACAGCATATGCTTTAGAAATGGGTGGGTACACATAAAACACAAACTGTCCATTTTAAAAGATGTGGGATAACTGCAATGTACCATTTTTGAACCTCTCTGTGCTGTGAGCATAACAGGCATCTCTCATCCTCCGGCAGGTGAGGCAGCCAGCCCTCTGCCAGCTGTCCCCACTCTCGCCTTGGACTTGCACTACACCATGGAGCAAACCGTGCCAAACGCTGTTAGTAGGTAGCACTAGACGGAGCTCAACAGAAAATCCAGCACCGGAGTTACACCATCTTTTACCTGAAGGACTAGGTATAGCGAGGGCATGCCGGCACAGAGCTGCAGTTGCCACTGGCAGCTGCCTCCCTCCTTCCTGCGGCACGGGAGCTCTGCCACAGCTGGACGGGGAATTTCAAAGGGCTCTTGCATTTGCTCTGGCCTTTTACCCATTATGCCAGGTTCATCCCTAAGATCTACGGTACACAGTCTAAAGCCTGGAATAGAAATAAGCCCTCACCGAAAATGGGAAAATCACATTTTACTGTGATTTATGCGGTAGATAATATGTTCTGGCTGCAGATTGACTGAATTAGTGGTCCCACATTAAATCTCTAATCTGAAGCATGCAGAGGCTCCTCAGCAGAAGTTTGCACTGTGGCATAAGTGCTTCACTTCCCTAGCAATAATCCAAAAGGCAACTACTTCCAGAAACAATGTTAAACAAACCAGCATTTCCCGATGCTCTGGAACTGTAATAATTTAATGTGGTGGTAGCTGCTTGGCGCTTTGGAAAATCAAGCAACTGAGTCAGATAGCTCTGCAAGGGGGTTAACAGCTTTGGTCTGGGAGTTCTGATACCCTAGAAGTTATCGCTGTTTTTTTTGTACAGGGATAATAAATCCAGGCTCTGGTAGGGAGCTTACATTTAAAAATAAAGTCACTGATCTCTATTTGGCATGCAGCAGAGACGTAGCAAGCACGATGAGAACAGGAGAAAAGATCAGTCACCAGAAAAAATGGAGTACAGGAAACAGGTGATAGCTTTAGTACAATGAATTCCCCATCTTAATTTTTAAGTTTATTACTTATAGACAGACATAGGTCTAGATGGTATGATTTAGATGCACTATTTAATTCAGCATTAAGAGTTTGGGGATATTCAGCTCCTGTCACGACTTTGAGAACCTCAGCCCTGACCCATGCCGGATCAGGGGAGTTCGGCACGTCTCCTTTACCAGGTTCACCCCTGAACCCAAGCTCTGCTGGTTACCCCCCATCCACACCACCCGTCTCTCCACCTCCCTCGCCTCTCTTTGCAAGATCTAAATGCTCACACTGTGCTGGGTGCACAAAACATCTATGGGATGCTCTCAATGACTGGCGATGGAAAGATAACAGAATCACTGGAATGGGAGCAAACGAAGACTGCAACAAAGTTTTACTCACACATGTACTGTAAATACCAGATCACAACTGTGATATAATAACATGTAAATAACCAGATCACAAGTACAGGTTTCCATTCTGCAACGTGTAACAGGACACCACAATCTCTTACCCTAGCCAGAGACTGTATTGCAAAGAAGGAAAAGGCTAGATCTGCATTTCTGCAGAAATCTCTGTGGTTTCAGAGCTCAGGGTCTCTCAGTCCATCCCTGGCATTTTCTGTTGCTGACTGACCTTTGACTATAGGTGGCCTGTCACCCTTCTGCAAGATGGTTTACCTGGTTATCCAGCCAGACTCCAAAAGACAGTAAAACGTATTCCCCACAATGTCAATTCTCAAAATGTATTTTTTCTGGCTCGCATGCCGCTGAGTCCCATGCATTATAGCATACGACCAAACAGCAGCTCCCTTGTTTAATAGATGACTACCACGACCCAAGAACAGACCCTTCCTCACAGATTGCATTTCTCTACACTCAGGGACACCCCTCCTCTTTCCAGAGTCCCCTGTCCATCGAGTCAGGCATCCTCCAGCAGACTTCCTCCACGCACCTCAATCAGATAGCATAGTGCCAAAGCCTTCTGCCAGCATCTCTCCTTGGATAAAACGGAGACCCATTTAATCTCAATTCGAGATGAAATGAATCAGCCTCAGGTGAGGAAAATTATGTAATATCAGCCCATGGTCACAACGCCCCCCGGAGTGATGGGAGGTACCTTCATGTAGGGCAAGACAAAACCATGCCTTTTTGTCAAGTGGCAGCACTCTGCTTCCCATCCAATTATGTGCACTCCCGGATGATCAATACTGTTACATAATGACTTTACTACTGTAATATAAATACTGAATGATAAGAGCAATACCCAAGGAATCAGTGGAAAAACTGGAGACTTGTTAAGGGTGACCACTGCAGAAGTTAAAAAAAAAAAAAAAAGCACACACATTTTGCATATAAAAAGAGTACTCTGATTTATTTGAAAGCCTAGTTCTTATCTACTGCACAGTAAAAATGTGAGCCTCATAAAGACAAAATTCTCCACTTTCTTTTTCAACATATTCAGCGAAGCATATTCAGGAGGTTTCTATATTTGATGATCTTTTTCCATTCAAAGTTTCTAATTAGTACTATGCCCTATTCTGTGAGTTTTATTTTCAGCACTAGAGCCAGCACACAACACCCAGAATGCCCCTCCTTCAACCGGATAAAAATATGTACGTCCACATTCATTCTGTAGCAACAGATCCTTTTTTAACTGCTTGGTGAGCACTTGGAGCTGGGTTGACCAAACACCAGAAACTCAGAATATTGTCCCTGTTATATTTCCGTTCATTCATTCCCATTTTGTAACAGAAATACTTTTAACTAGTGACTGTCACTGAATGAAGACATGATGTTAACAGGTTGGTCAGTCTGCCACAAGTCTAGCAGCATAGATATTTTGAGGCTCAAAAGCAGGGAGGATTTGTAGTACTAGTACCTCGATGTGAGCCCTGCTTCCACTGCTACCTGTAAGCCCATCTGCCTGCCCTCCAGGGTAAGGGGTCAGTATTCAAAACTGGTTTTGCAGCAGCTGCATACACTTTGCATAACTACTTGTCTCCTGTCTTTGTTCTAGGATAGTCTGCCCCAACTCTGATACGTGATCGTCAGTGTTTGGTTAGGACACCACAGAGCATGGCGCGTGCACGTTTCCTCTGTACCCTGCCAGAATATCGCCTCCAGTATTTTGCCAGCCTGAGGACGAGGGACAACACTCAGTCATTCCGCTCCAAAAACCTGCCTTCCCACATTCACACTCTGCAGAGAAACCCTAGAAACTTACAACTACCCAAAAGGGAGAAGCGACCAACCCCTAAACCCATCTGAATTTGGAGAGACCAAAACTGATTTCTTCCCATCCTTTCCTTTTCTTTGCTGAAGTTTAACCTCTAAGACCGCAGTGACTGTCATGACCGTGTAGGATCAGGGATGGCTATGGCTTGCTGTGTGCACAGTCTCCTCCCAAACACACCTGAAGGGCAGCTCCAGTTCCGCCCACAATGACTATTCCCAGTATAGATCAAAGAGATGCCCAGGCAAATAGCGCAGCTCGTTGGGATACCCATATCCCACGCAGTCAGCCAAGACGGGCTCCAATTCCTTTGACCAGTACCCCACTGCTCAGCTTTGTGATCATAACTGTTTAGGATTTAAGACTTTTTCCTGACTCCTGAAAATTTGTCAACAGGCTTACATTTGCATTTAACATTAACAAAGGAAGAGCTGAAAGTACAAAAAAAAATCTTAGGGGTGGGAGAAGCTGGAGGGAGGTGTAATAAAATGAAGTAAAATGAAAATAAAACAAAAGAGGAACACAGTACATAGCAGGAAAATCAAAAGACAAAATAAAAGATTAAGGAGAGCAGGTAAAAATAAAACTCAAAAAATGCTTTAAATGTTGATTCTCTGAAACACCCTACTGTTTTTGTTTCATGCAGTATTTTGATGCTAGCATCTAATTATTCTTTGCAGTGTTTTATCTCCCCCATTATAGTATCACCAGATTTTTTTTTATTGGCACTTTCCTTATTAATGATTACAACACCTACGTTTAAGGAGCTAAATGAGTTCTCTCTTTTCCTGAACTGAAGAGAGGGGGGTCAGCAGAGAAACGAGAATTATTCTGTTGTATGCAGATGTGTTATACTCAAAATTATTTTTGGCCATTGAAGTAGCTCCCACAGCTTGCTGAGGCAAAAGAAAGATTCCTCCCCATTCCTAGCTGTGACCCAGGAAAGGTGGGGAGAGATCCTTCAGCTCTCCAGTCAATCACAAGAGGAATTTAACAAACCTTTCAGCTTCAGTCTAAAAGTATTAACAGTTTCCTTTTAAATAACTGTCCTTAATTAAACTCAGTTTTCTTTTTAGAACTATACAGCACAAAAACATGTCCACTAACAAAATATATTTACTTTTCTCTCTCTCTCCACTGCAGATTGGATCCTGATGCTTGCTGTAGCAAAGTGCATTATAAAAGCACCCTAAATACACCCCCGGGGATGGTCCCCGTGTATGGCAGTACTCACATGGCATGTGCGGAGCCTATGCATGCCCATCCTCAGCAGCCCCGCATGGAGACAGTGTGCGTGGAGAGCAACTGGGTGCTGCCGTATGCTGATGAGCTCCGTCTGGTTACATTCCCAGCGGGCCAACGATGCCAGCTGGGGGAAATTAAGCTGTGCTGGAGCTGGGGATGGGGTAGCTGCTGCCCCCTCTGATGCCACCGCTTGGCTCATATAGGGAGAGCTGCCCTCCCCAGGGAGCACCCAGGGATACAGTGTGGCTTGAGCTGGACCTTTATCTTGGCCACGCTGCCCCGAGGGCAGGTGTAGGGCTTCTCAGGGTAATTCTGTACCAACAGAAACCTGGGCTGGCAAGAAAGCAACGAAAGCCCAAACAGGGGAAGAAAAAAAAAAGGAAGAGATATTTACTGTTTACACACCAGGCAGAAAAAGCAATCCAGGGTGCAAATAACTGCAAATAAACTTTTGTCAAGAGCCAGAAATTTTTGCACCTATGCAAAGTTGGCAACATGCCTCAAGCTTACTACTTTATTAGTTTTTTTCCTTCAGGCTCCAAAACGTGTCTGCAGTGCTCCCCACACACGGAACAAGTTACGTTAATATATTGGTTTGACTGTGGTTTTCATACATTTTGGTTTCTCAAGTATTACAGGGGTTTTAGTAAGTAATTAGAAGAAATTCATAAAGGTCTGTATAAATATTGTTCTAAATAACTGCTTAGGAAATCACTATGTATTTACATTAAATTAAATTAATCAAATTAACGCAATCAAAGTTTGATGGCAAAGCGGTAGATCTATTATATTAGCAAAGCAGACAGACAGACAGCCTTTTGGGGAGACAAAAGCTAAAGCTTTCTTAACATAGAAAATGTTCCATGAATAGGGTTAAATACTTAATGGTTGCTAGCAAAAGATAAGACAAATATTCTTTGTTAATATTTATAGAATCCCATCAGGAACTCTTTTGTCCTAGCATTGTTTCCAAAATTCAATCCCCTAGTTATATCCATCATTTTTCATGTGATTAAAGGAATCTAAATTTGCTGCCTTGTCTTGTAAAGGAGTAAAAAGTTAGATCTGTATTATTAAAGCCTCTTGGTTGGAGCAGCAAATGTAATATTGATAGTCTATGGTATATAAGTCTAAAAAATCTACTGATCACACACACGCATGACATATAAAATGCATTCATAGGATTCATGACATTATTCCTAAGAAGCTGGGATCCAGCTAAAAAAAGAGATAATTACATCCTTCCAAAAAGAGGGAAATAAAATATTTCAAACTGATAAAAGGCAAGAAATAAAAGACTAGAACCACAAGGAAAAAAAATGCAAAGTCTTTGATGAGAGAGAAATGACACTCAACACTTTGGTCGCTGGTACAACTGCCCCACAGCCCCTGGGGCAGGGGGACCTTCTGCTGCGGGAGGGAACCCTTAAACCCTGCCCTGTACCAAAGCAGGGAGCCATGGGGAATAACTGGAGGTAGCCTTGGCCATCAGAGTTGTCCTGGCAAAAACAGGCACGTGGTCAGGGTACAGGTGGAACCTGCTTCAGCACAGCTGGCCATCAAAACGGGGTGGATGCCCGACCGTGGATGTGAGGGATCTGTGTTGAACTGATTAGAGATAACGCAAGGCATGTCTGCAGGGAGGGTGGGGAGGGCACTGCATGCATCAGCCGCCTCCAGGGAGGTCTCACCCGGCTGCCAACGCCGGCTGCACACGTGGCTGCAGCATCATCCCCCAGTGGGGCAAAGCCGAGAGGCGTGCTCAGCCCCTGCCACCGCCTGCCTGCAGCCAGCGCGGTCAAATGGATGGACCTCCTTTCCCCCACCTGTAAAATGGGAACCCCGATAGCTTTGTTATTTTTGGTGACACGCTTTACATCTATACACAATAGACTCCATAGAAGAGCTCAGCATTTATCGGTACTGTTAATTAACATCAATATTATAACCAAAGTGAGCGCAGGACAAGTAGTGCCCCTGGAACAGATTAAGCATCCGTCCACCCAGGAGTCTGCTGCTCTGCTGACCCCAGCGCCTTCGCCAGCAGCCCCTCCGCAGAGAGCGGGCAGACCCTCCGGAGCAGCCCGTGCCTCCAGCCCTGCCGGCAGCTGCCGGCTGCACCTGCCCCGAGGCAGGGTGAGGGGCAGGGACCAGGGGCTGGGCCACCTGACAACTCCGTCTGGGCACCTTTATTCCAGAAAAAAAGAGCAGAACCCATGTTTTTTCTTTCACCTTTAGAAAACCAAGACTCAGTGTTGAATTTTTCTCAGCCTACTCAAAAGTTTTTTTTATAAAACAGGCAAAAGCCAAGTCCTCATTGATCCAATTTTTTTTTTACGCAGAACTTCTTAACAGCTTTAGAAAAATAGATAATTATTGCAGTTAATTTCAGCAAAACAGTTCAAACTCATCAGGGCTGCACAAGTATAATTTACTACTCCTTCTGACTTATTGTTTTGACTAGATGTAGATTGATGATTAAAGTGATAAACAGTAACATTTTTATAAAATGGCTGACTCTGCCAATGGCAACTGAATAAGAAACGTGCTGAAATAGCTGTGCTGTTATTGTGATTGTACTCAAGGCTGTCAACAAAGAATATAAGTATTTGACAAGGTGTTATCTAATTGTGTTTTTAAAAGCCACGATACATACATCTTTTAATGTGTCACTTTAAGCTGCAAGAGAATTTCTTTTATTAAAAAGTACAAAGGAAAAATGAATGCCTTGCATTTTCTTGTTTCTTTTTCCCAAGCTCTGCCCTTTTGCCGTCATTCGACAGAATATATTTGCTCTTTAGTCAAATTGGCTTTTATTTAAATGGTAGCCCAAAATAGCACAGCAACATTAGGTGTATAAGAAGAAAGAACAGTGTGTCCCACAGACAATTTTTACCTCAGCCCTGGTGGGAATTAACTGATCGAAACGAAGGCTAAGAATAAAATCCTTTTGACGCTCGGAGTTAGTGAAACAGCATTTTGGAGCAAGGAAAAGGTTTGTGTTTTTTTCTTTTTTTTAAGAGGGATCACCAGGAAAGGTATCTTAACATGCTGCCTTTGGAGCTACCTGTAGTCCTTTCACGGTTCTTCATGCTACACACAGGCATCTTTACATCCAAAATACAGTTATCCTCAGAAAGCCCCTTTGACCTAGGGAAGGGGTATCAGCTGCGCTGACTCCAGAGCTGCAGACTGGAGTCTTCTCCTCCAGCCCACCTCAGCCCACCGACGCTTTCTCTGCTTGAAAGGGAAAACCTGGAGACCACGAGAGAAGAAGGGGTTTTAGCTCATGAATTAGAAGAAAGATGCACTCTCTGGGGCAGGTGAAGGAGCACGGGCAGGAGGGGGCACCGCTGCCGGGGCTCTGCCGCTCCCCTGCGGAGATCAATGACTGGCCAGGAAGGAGGGAGTTAAAATGGACCACAGAGGGAATTAAATAAAGATGCTACAAAAAAAAGGAAACTCCTGCTTCAGTGTTCTTGCCTTCTAGGATGACAACAGCATTGTGAAATGCTGCAAGGCATGGAGAGAGACAGGGAATTAACTATTTGGAAATCCTCTTACTTAGTAGGAGTTTGAAACATGGGGAGGAGCGGAGGAGATGGCATTGACCAATGGTGCCTCTGAGGATCTCTCTGGGCCTCCACATGGTTTAATTTGGCGAGGGCTTGGGGAAGGCATAGCTGCAAAACTCCCTCCTTTTCAGCTAGGTAGGGACCTGACAACTACTGGAGGGAGCCTTCACTGCTGGAGCCTTCCTGTTGGCAAATGCTACTGAGATGCTTTCAGAAAACCGGTATTTTGTTGGCAACAGCAACGTGCTGCCAGACCAAGGAGGTGGGCCCTTGTGAACCGGGAAGTCCCGATGGACCTGCAATGCCATCGCTCCAAGAGCGTTCTCCATTGGACTAAGTTTCAGAAAGCAAATACTCCAGGCAAAGCCCTTATCTTCACCAGAAGCCAGAAACAGAGTCGAGCTTTTCATTAGCATTTGCCTAAGTGTCGTCTACACATGAAGGAGGGGAAACTTTATGAGAAGCAGCAGTGAGGCACTTGCTTAAAAACACAGTATATTTTAGGGTAAATAGTTGAGGGTCAGGTAGAGCAGCACGCTAATGCAAAATGCAGGCTTCCGAATTGCGCTGAGATCTAACGATGTCATTTGCATGCCGATCCTAGCAGCACCGCTGAAATATAGAGGTCAATTTGGTCTATTATGGGACAGCAACTTCTAATTTTTAATCCCAGTGGTATTTTAAGCATGGGATAGAAGTTAAAGGAAAAAAAAGCTCTTTATAATGAAAGACACAGACAGCTACCATCTGACCTGATTCTGTGAGGTAAGG
The DNA here is from genome assembly GCF_965638725.1 of Aptenodytes patagonicus. NCBI lineage: Eukaryota > Metazoa > Chordata > Aves > Sphenisciformes > Spheniscidae > Aptenodytes > Aptenodytes patagonicus. Next base: position 13,555,179 of record NC_134959.1, read on the forward strand.
CACTTCGTTCCCGTCCCGGCCTGAGCTCTGTGTGTTTGTTTGTCTTTGAAGGCATAGTTGCCAAAAGTCATAAGGAAAGATCAGAGCCTTAGTTTCAGAGGTTATGAATATCTTTGATAACATTTGATGGCCTGGGTTTGTAGCACTCCTACAGATCATTCCTTAGCGTTAATTTTAAAACTGCCTCAGTATCGAATTGCTGATTTTTTCAGAGGGAATTGAATAAACACTCTAAAGTTAATGACTGAGTGGCCTCCAGGTTTTGCATTTAAAGATGTAGAATAAGAGAGACTAATGCTGGAAAATCCTACACATCCTTCTCTGTACAGTCCGGAAGGTGCAGGTCATGGACCTGCCACAGCCACAGCAAAACGCACACAGAAAATAACCGAATATGAAAAATAACTGAAAAATAGCTTATTGTTAACATAGGATCTCCTTTCTAAGTGGGGATCACAACTGTCGTAAGAACTATCTCTAGCCAGTTCAAAAGTTTAAAAGTCAGAAAATTTCCAATTCAAAATCCTGACCTTTATGCAAATGAACCAGGAGCAAAAAACCCCAGTCTTTGAGAGCAGCGCGAGCAGTTCAAGGACCAGGGCTTGTTGCCGAGTGCCCAGACACCGCCTCCACCAGCCTCAGTGGCGGTGGCAGTGCCCTGATGCTGGGGGACTGAGCAGCGCTACTTATCGAAAAGAAAGCATCGGAGCCCGTGCTTCACTGTCGAGAAACTGAAGCAATGCTGACCTGTGGACCCACCGCCGGTTTCTAAACAACAGCTAAAGTTGGACGTTGCTGAAATGGCCTGTGACCCTCTTCTACTGACACATAAACAGGAAAAAAGAAACAACACATTCAGGCTCCTCTAGGTGCCTAAGGCCAAGGGATGCGCCTGCTCCTGGAAAGGGCAAATCACATATAAGAATCCACAGCGGCCATGCAGCCATGATCCACCACATGCACACATACTTACAAAAAAGAAAAAAATGGATAAATCAATGTAAAAGAAAAATGTATGGAGAACAACCTGTATTTTTACTTGTTCAGCCATAAGTGTTGGAAATGATGTAGTACTGGCTACTACGTGGGCCTAGGTCCATTCTTCCCACCTGGATTCTCAAGCGTGCTCATCAAGAGGAAAAACAGTTCCCTGTGAGATTTTAATTTTTAATAACATTTTGGCTTTAGTTCTCTTTCAGGTGCTGCTATGCCCTTTAGTAGCTGGCTCCAAATAAATTATACTACTATAAAAGGTTTTACCACCCTTTACATGAGCTAGAAGTATGAGAAGTTACCTGAAGGCAAAGATAAAAAGGTAATATAATTAGTTAACTTAATCTGAAGCAGAACATCTGACTCATTTGAGGTGCAGTCCCAAGGAAAGATCCTAATAAGTTAATGCAGAGAAAGAGTTTTATATTCAAATGGAAAAAAATTATGAGGGAAACTACATACTTGGAGTCAGACCCAGAATTCTTTTTATCACCCTTTGTCTTTCCTTTCCTTTTTTTTTTTTTTCCTTCTGCAGCGAACAACCGTAATTCAAAGGTGCTGCAATTTGCCATGATTTACAAGATGTAGCCAACTTTTTGTGAACCTAATGGAATTTCAAAACTTCCTTGACTTTATCTGTATTTCAGAGTGAATCCTGTGAATCTGGAGCTCCTTTGGAAGAGAAGAAGGAAAAGACAGTCATAGGCTCCTGCATTAATTATGATATTTTTAGTTATTTAGCTAGATTTAGAAAAAATAAATACATTCTCAAATCCCTAGCTTTGTGGTTTCTCAAACTAAGTCTCAGTGGAAGAGCTTCAAAAGCCACATAATTTCTATTACAAAAACAGTAAAACAAAGATTTGGGCTGTCTTTTGGAAATTTTCAATAGCATCACTATATAGCAACACTATGGATGTCTAAAAAAGAAATGACTTGTTTACAAGTGTGCCTGTAGGAAGGGGTTTATTTTTCAAGGATTTCAGTGTACAAAGAGCTGGCCAGTATCAGAGCAGTGTAACAAACAGCTTCAAAACCTTCCTTAGTCCCCCCCAGAAGTGGGCTGAGGACTAATGGCTGAGGAATCGTAGCCTCGTCTTCTGGTCAAACAATTCCGGTGTCATGCAGACAATTAATAAGCAGTCAGCAGAGCCTGCAACCGGTGATTATATGAACAAAGGGGTTTGCTTTCACATTATTTCTCAGGCCCTGGTACAATATGTTGGAGTTTTTAGCCAATTGCTCATTATCGCATTCATTTCCTGAGATCTTGTTTTAACTAAGACACTGTCAAAGCACTTTGTTATACTCTCTGTACACTTTTTTTACTGAAGTCGGGAGGATTAGATACAAAATATGATCTGTATCCCGTGACGAGAATATTTGAAGATCTTTCCCCGATATTCTTTCATTTGAGAGGATTCAGTTATTTTTAATATCTGAGCAGCTAGCAACAGTGAGATAGGGGTGTTCTTTCCAAGTATCTACTCATCTGAGGGCTCTGACACAACAACTTTGCATTTAGGGCTTTTGTGTTCTCATCCAGAAAATCCCAGAGGGAGGCAGATGATGTGCATGGGGCGTTTGCACAGCGTTGAGACCCCGAGCACTGAGGCTGCTTGAATGGGCAGCACACCTGGATGGCTGCTGGTCCAGCTCCCGGCCACGGAATGGCACATCCCACCAAAATGGACAAAATTACCATGGAAGAAAGGAGGACAGAAGGGAAATGAAGCTCTGCAGTCGTCCTAACGATCTTGCTGCTTCCCCGCTTCGGTCACGTTATTTAAAAAAAAAAATCCCTGTGATGAGCAACAGTGTCTAACTGTCAATGATGACCACTAACATTGAATCAGTAACATTCATGCTAAAGAGAAGAAAAGATAGGGTTAAAAATGGTCTGCCTGATCTGGGTGAGGACCTGGGTCAGGCAGTAACTAGAGTTACAGGCTGAAGGTGTGTGGGGGCCTGCTCCTGTCCTTCTGGAGGAAAAGCATCACGGTTTGGTGAGGCACAGCAATCTCAGCATGGTCACCCTAGTAGCTGGACTACTGATTCCCAGGCTGAATTTCCCCACGCAGAAACAATTTTTGTGACCAGTCACCCCAGAAGATCTAGCACAAACCAGCCACACAACTGGAGCGAAAGCAAAGTCCTTGTGCAGGGATCTAGCCTGAACGTGTACTCCCAGCAGCACTAGTACTCGTACATAAACAATAATAAAAATAATAATAAATATTATTAATAAAGTGTAATTCATCCAAGGGCATAATGCAGACATGTCATCTCTTAGGAAAACAACATTACAATGCTTCGTTTATGTCTTCCAAAGTCGTATTAAAAGGGATGAGGACCATATTGTAGAATAACCACCATATGCCATTCACCCTTTGTTCTGGCTTTTTTTTTTTCTTTTTTGTTAGGCCTGTTACAACTTTCTCTTGGAAGAGTGCCAATGTCAGAAGTATACACGTTATCCCTTCTTTTGGCTTCTAGAGATCTGAGATTATCTCTTCTTATACAGTATGGGAAGAAGTGTCCGGTCGGGTAATACATGGTCGCACTTCTGCTCCTCAGCCTTGAGAGTGTTTAATAACCCTTAATCCAGAGTGGATTTTTTTTTTTTCCCCCTAAAAAAGCTAAAAGCATTAGGACTGATAATTCAAACCTTTAGGCTTACAGACAATTCCCCTATTTCCATATTCATATCAGGACCATTCAGGTGAGAAAAGGGTCCTTATTTTGCATATATTAGTGGATTTGTAGGGGGTGTTTGACTACTATTTTTTTTTTTAGGAATGCTTTTTTCTGTTACTTTGGTAGCCTCAACATTTTCCTTTTATTACCAGTATTTTTCTGATTTATTGCAATGTGGGGCCAGCAAATAAGATTGTCGAAATGAGTATGCGCTTGTTATAGCCCACTCAAAAAAAATAAAAAGGATTTTAAAAGAAAACAAATTCAAGTCAGTTTTAATTTTGACACTGATTGATGTTGATATTTCTGACCAGTTTTATGTTGCACAGATTTTAAACGATATCCTCCTCTGATCTTCAGTGCTGTAGTTATAAATACTTGATAGCATTTTCATAAAAGGATCTTTTTACAATATGCTTAATGAGAGCTTCTGCTTCAGATATACAAGTAAAAAGAAACCTAGCCTAATATGGTGATAGTCAGATACTCGATAAGTGGCATATATTCTCAAAAACTTCTAACAAAAAAAAGTTTCAATTATTATACCTGTGCCTTTCACCGTCACTTTACTGTATCAATTATTCATGTAGCATCTAACTGAAAAATGTTATCTATTTAGCAATCATTTTTAAAATTCTCTAAACAGTAGTACGACAGCCGATATGACCACAAAATGATCATTCATCACCTGTCTGTAATGACGAACCTGCCACAGTCTGAGAAGAAAAAAGTTGATTTTTTTCTCTTGGCTAAAAAAAAAAAACCAACCCACAAAAACCCAAAGTTATTTGTGATTATGCGACATTTGCTTTCCATTTCCACAGCCAGTTAGAGTTCACAAACATGAAAATCCATTATGGAATGGTACATAAAGTGTGACCGATTCTTGTTCGGTCAATTAGTGAGCGAAGTCTGAATATGATGTTTATCTGATAATCTGCATCTTTAGTACAGACACCAGTAAAGATGGCATTAACAAAGGATTGGGTTTAACTTCTTGGGAGCAACTGGTTCAACAAATTGCACTTTTGCTGATTATACGTTCACCCCAAGCACACAGCAGCCCGTTTCCTGTTTGTAATAAAATCTAAGGACTGTATATGGGAGAATAGAAGCATGCGACAGAAAATAAAAGTTAACACTAAAAATCACATTTTTAGAGCTTTGTTTCTATTCATGAAGCTTGTTATTAATGTAGGACTTTTCAAAAAACCACTGTGTGGTCTCTTTGTTTGTACTAAGACACACTTACTAAATATGAACATATTATTCCTCTGAATATAATGCTATTTTTATTTTACAAGAATTTCTCCAGTGACTTCCATATAGAAATTCTCACACATCTGTATTCTGATTATGATATTTAGTACAAGGGTCATGAATAATAAAATTGCTAAATATGCTTATTGCCATCTATAAATAAAGGTTATCATATTCGAGGTTTTGTTTTTGGAGCGTTGGAACAAGTAGGGTTAGTTGCAAGACAATAGTGCTTTAATTTTACTATGAAAATAAACACTTAAATTTATAAATATTCAAATTCCAAGGTGCAGTGAGCCTAAATTAATACTTGCAAAATGAATGCAACAGCAAAATTGCAGAAGTTCACATTATCCTAGGAAGTTCACAGATCTACTAGCAACGCATCTATAAACGTTAGAGTCCTACCAAGTGGGAGATCAGCACTTGCACTGATCCCATCGTACTCAGCGGTTAAACTCCGATTTATTTCAGCGGGGCATAGAAAAGCAATTCTTCATGATGACTATGAAAATGAAAAGTATTCTTCAACTAATTGCAATTTTTTACAATTGGTATTTATCCACAGCTGTAATTGGGGGGGGTCCCTGTTTTTCAGTTGATGTTGAACAGCCGCATGAAGCGGCCCATCTGCCGCAGGAGTTTCTACGCGCGCTGCCCGCATGGCCCCACAGCCCGTTTGTATCCAAACGTGCTTTTAAAAGGACTTCCCTTGAACTGAGAGGTGCTGTGGTATGGACACACATAAAAGGTATCAGACATGGCAAGGTGCAAAAAGCCTGCTGGAGTTAAAGAAGAAAATACAGATCATTATTTTAAAACAAAACAAAACCTTTCAGAAATGTAGCTGCCAAAGAACAAGATGAGAAACAATGTTTCCTACCTGACTTCTCCGGCCTCCCTAATAAGAACTCATGAATTGGAAATAACACCCAACCGATAATCGTTCCATGTTTCTTGCACACACGTTAGAATTTAAGACTGAATTATCTGTACCTTTTGTGGACTTTGAAGAGATGGTGCAAAACAGTTCAACAGTTCAAAGTTGCTGTTCAGTTTTGTAAGTTTTAATGGTGTTTTCTGTAGACTGGTTCTTATGAGAGGTGGACAGATATGAGGGTAACTTCTCTACTTTTTTAAAATTTCTTCTAGAAATTAATTCCTACCCATTAATTTCTTGAAGCTTTTGTACAGGGCCTTACAGCAGTAAGTGTATGATCCTCATGCATTTCCACGCACTGAGGACGGGTCCAGGTGCCTGGTTGAAGAGCGTCTTGCCAACCCCAAGCAGCTCGCCCGGCGGCGAGAGGAGCGGCGTCCCCAGCCCTGCACAGCTGCTGCTGGGGTTCAGCGCCCAGCCACAGGCTCCTGCTGGGAGAGGAACTTGCCCAGCGAGCATCGGTGTCCCCCGATACTCAGCTACGTGTGTGGATGCTAACTCTGCTAACGGCGAGGTTGCAGCGCAGTAATGAGAGGAACAATGTTTGTTTTGATCAGTTTGATAATTCATTTAAAAGCATTGTACCAGAGCCATCGAGACAGAAAGCCACGCCATTGTTACAAACTGGCACCGCCTCATTATGTGAAGTAATTGAAACCTGTGGGAACAATATATGATTTAAAGCAGACAGTGAGGCTCTTTTCTTAAACAGCAATAACATCGTTTTTCTACGATCCTGATCTTGCTCATGAGAGTAAACTTCGCTAAGCAAGGAGTTAGTGAAATTTTCAGTTGCTGGCTTGTAATGACCGACGATGACTTTCCAGGAAGGTTGTAGAATTGGGCCCTCTTTCAATAAAAACTTCTTCAACGGGATGTTTATGAATTGCATTTCCACACACATACGGGTGGGTTTCCAAGTGCTCCATGTGTGTTTAAGATCAATAGCTCAATTGACAGTAAAAGATGAGCACCGAATTATGCTGTAGGGTGGCTGTATGTTTCTTTAGTGGGGCTTGACGTTTGCTGGGCTAGAGGGATACTGAAAACATTGCTCTCTGCTTTGCATTAGGTTTATGTCCTAAGAGTAAAACATCAAATAATGGTAGAAAAACTCTAAGTGCATTTTAGTATTACACAACCCAGAGGTGCTCCATAGGTACTGTGGAATTTCTTTGCCATAATTAAGAGGTTTGGAGACCAGATGAACAAATGACAACCGATCTTGATTTACCTGGAAAAATTAGTCATATCGCTTGTTATTAACTATTAAAGTAATTTAAACCCTTTTGAGAATAGATCTAATGCTGCAACGCTTTGAAAGTTTGATATGTCTTGTAATCCATAATTATTAAAGTTAATTTCTCTGTTGAGATCCTACTTTCAGTAAAAAATGCATGCACACTAAAATGGTGTTGGTTTTTTTGTTTGTCTCTCTCTTTTTTATAACAAAGATGTACTTTAATTGGCTTTCTATTTATACTGCACTCAATAAAGGTATGGAGGCTGCAAGTGGGAGAAACCTTCCACAATTCCGGCTTGCAAAGCATACAGAAAAGCACACCATTCATCCACAAGTACACCCAAACCTTTCATTTGAGTCGGGTTGTGCTTGTGGGTGCATGGCATTCTTTTCTCTCTATTTGTTCTCCATGTATAATTTAGACTACATTTTGCTTTAGAGACCCTTAACGGATAAGGAAAAGAAGGCAATAACAATATGTTGATTTATATCACCGTGAAACGTTTTTCCCCCATACTTCAAAGTAATTTTAATTGAATTTAATCCTCTTGACTTTCATTTACTTATAAATGAGTTTTAGTTGTAATGTTAGAATGAAACAGACTTTAGCGGTTAACAGGTTTTTAGTGTTTTTGATTATAGATTATTATATAATGCTTCTTGGGCTGGAAAATACTGAATGCTAAATACTGTCCCATATTAGATAATTTTAAAACCTTCCACTCTTCTACAAGTAGGAGAGCGGCATACCAATTCAGGTTAAAATACAGTTCATTTAAAAAGGTAAAAATGTTTGAGGAAATTATTAAAAGTACTGCAAATCATTTACCAGCTTACGTCCATGATCAAGAATATATCTAAGCAGAAAATTGAAAAAAACAAACAAGAATATCTTCCAAAGGAACTATGCCATGTATAATCCCATCAGTTGTGTGCACGCATTTATCATTTTTTAGCTCTTCATCCATAGATCATAGGACACTAAGAGCCCAATTCATTAAAAATTGAATACTCTATTTAAGCTGGATGTTCTTATACTTGGAGAAAAAGCATGGAACCGTTTTTTTCTCTGAAAAGTCACATTTTTGCCATTCAATAAACCCTTGTTTCTCTCAGCTTCTAACTGGACAGCGCTCCCCAGTTAATTGCTACAGAACTTTAGAGCTTCATAATTGAATGTACAAAAGAAAATTCAACTGAAAAAATGTCTGCTATGTTCTTTGAAAATTACAGAATAATTCCCACCTGCCTTTAACATGCACACACATGTGCCCCCTCCTGCTCCATTCTACCACAGCTGCCCCAGCTTTAAAACTCAGTTTAGCAGTCGTGTCATATTTGAACTCTCCTTGAAGCCTATCAGTCAATCCCCTAATCAGTTACATTACATAAATATTATTGGGTGCCGTATTTGCAATTCCTACAGGATTTTCCCGTCCCTGTTTATGCAGGTCTCTCCTCCACATCTAGATCGCCCGTTAGAAAACACATCAGTTCACAGAACAACCTCCAAGTCCCAAGCAGCCGTGACACAGTCTGGTACTCTCTTTGGAGAGTGGACTTTGAAGACGGCGTTTTGAAACAAGACGTGTGGAAGCACCAGATGATCTAGTCTGCTAATGAATGAGATCATCATAATGAGGATCTAGTCTGCTAATGAATAAATTGGGTGTACGGGATGGGCAGGAGCAGCCAGCGAGCATTTTCTGGGTTTCTGAAGAGATGGGGAAGGCTTTGAAGCATTTAGCAGTAGACTTTCCTGCTCTCTGGCAGAAACATGGTCAAATGTATGGTGTACAAACAACACAGTACCTGTCATTTCAAAATACGCCTGCATACCCTAAGGATCTTAGTTACCAATATTCAGATTTGTGCCTTACATAGTTACAAATCTAATTTCGGTACTAGCTTTCAAGTTAGCACGTCTATGTTTGCATTGCTTACTGGCCTCTTCTGCCATCCATACCACCACATACAATCCTAAATTTGAAATGTATACATGGACCTGTCTTCTCCACTGGAGCAGAGAGGTTCCTTCGCTCTACAATATATGATGCAAAAAAAAAATCCTTAGATGAGATAACTAGGAAAGAGCAAGCCACCCCTCTCCCGAAACGTGCATATTGCTTACACACCAACTGTTTGTTTTTCTGACACACAAATCACTTATTCAGTAAGTTGTTATTGAAATGTATTTATGCTCATCAAGATAAATCTCCACTCATAACACCTGAAACTTTTCTGCCTATTAGAGGATTTCAAAACTTTATTCATGTGTACTCTGCAGACATAACACCTTTACTGACCCTGTTAATGCACCTACTGCCAGCTAAGCTTACACAACATAAGGAGTTATGTTTTCCAGGGAAAATCCCATTAAAGCCAAAAGAAATTGCCTGTCTGCATTTGCATCCACTGTTATGGAAGAGTACAAGATGGAAAACGTAGACTCAAGGCAGATGCAGAAGTACTGTTATTAAAGGTATACGTATAGCGAGCACCATCCCACACTCTTAGTCCTGTAACCACTGTATCCTGCTATACAATAACATCCTATTTCCTATTCAAAGTAATTACTGATAAGGGCAAATTCTGAATTTTTAATGGTGCCCACTGTAGGCAGCAGAATGCTCTAAATGAGAAATAATAAAGACCTAGTCCTAAGAGATATATCTGTCTATAGAATTTGCTTAAGAAAATTAACTGGGGCAAATAAAGTAAGTAAACATAAAGTTTGCAGAAAATGCAGATTAAATGCCTTGTCCTAAATAGACACGTGTGGATTGACTGAAGTTTTTCCTCAAAGGAACAATCTTCTACTCATTCCACATGCTATCGTCATGAGTGGAGGAAGTTCTCCTCCATCATCAGCACCCACCTACGTTCAATAGACAGACCTCCTGGTTTCCTGCACCAGAAGATGCCTGGTGGACAATCAGCAACACAAAGAAAGTAAAGGTGGGCTGGAATTAAGGCCCAGGACAGAATGCAGTCTCCCTGCGAGTCTGGGCTCTTCAGAAGGTGAGAGAAATGGTTAAGGAAAGCTCCCTGCAAGACACAGTTTCAGAGTTTTGCTGTCAGTATTTTTCCACTTCTCCTGGCTGATGTACAATAGTGGTTCAGCCTGCTCAGTAGCTGTTATGCCATCGCATGCTTCATAACATACCCTAATCCTTTCAAGTACTTGCAGTACCAGCTATGGATTCAGTAAGCACAAGCTGGGTTAAAGGAGCAAAGCTATCTGGTTTTCCTTTTTCCGTTCAAGTTTCTTCCTAGGAGTAGACAGGAATTAGAAGTGGCCCCTTTTTTCTTGTACATACAAATGCTCGTTACTAATTACTATGGCTGAGACTGTGACCTGAGAACTGAACTGCAGCAAGCGCTGCAATCTCAACTCTTGTTCTCTGAGGTTGCGCTACTGATCCTCGAAGTGGGAAAGGCACAGTTTAGCATTTGTCAGGCAGAATGAGCAAAGTATTTCAAGCTTATTTTATACAATCTATTGCTCTTCAATTTCTGAAGTCAGTTCCAGAAGTTGGGTGTTACTGTAGGTCAAAACCAGAAATTATGCTCAAAGAAGGGATGTGCAGAGGGAAGAGGTGTTCGGGGAAGGCAGGTACCACACCGGCGCGGACGCAGCCACTTGAGGGAAGCTAACATAGCATCGCTGCCCGGCACCCACCACCCTGGGGAGAACCTGCCCCAAAGCTCACACCCAAAAAAGCCTACTCCAGTTGGAAGAAGGGACTCTGCTTGGCATCCCTGGGAGGCACCGTGGCTCCCAGGGGTGTGGCCACCCCAAAAGGGCATAAATTACTCTGCTACAAAGGACCATTCCCAATTTAGGATGCCAGTGGGCAGCGCAGGAGCGAAGCCCTCTGGGATGCCCACCTGCCCACCGCCTCCTCTGGCAGCAGGGCTGGATGTGGTGTCTGCCTGGCTTAAAGCCTTTTAGCACTTCATAAAGCAGCCCTTAGCAGGCCACAAAGTTTACTCATTTCCATATGAGTTGTAAACGGCAGAATGGGAAAGTCTATGCTTTACAGAGGGAAGAGGAAAGGTTTCACGTGTTTCTTCAGAAGGCGACGGCTGAAAGGGGAGAGAGGGCCTCCTCTGGCGGTCGCAGCTCCGTGGCAGGCTGAAAAGCAGGAGGAGGTATGAAACCTGGCCAGCGCCAAGCTTCATTCACAGCAAACCGTGTGAAGCGGATGATAACCCAGCTAATTTTATCTACGTACGGGGATAGGCTAGAATGAAAATACCTGCTACTTTCAATAATCTACTGATATACCCAGTTAATAAAATAATGAATACTAATAATTATTATTAATAACAAATGAAGGAACCTCCACAAAGGCTGAGATTAAAACACGATGCAGAAAACACGATACAACTGACCAGAGGAAGGTCAGAGCACCAGCAATTACAGACTGGTTAGACAAAACATCTTTATCCAATGATTTATATGTTTATGAATCAACCAAACCCACTTCTAGTTGTGCATTAAATGAGGTTAAGATTACTATTACCATGGAAAGCTGAAGAATTTCATTCAGCACTCTCTCAGCATACAGTGACACAGAATACAATTCAGAATATGAGAACTGAGAATGTCTGGTGTTGTACAATACTATAGTAAAAATATAATTGAACTGTGGCTGGCAAGATCTCAATGCTTAACGGGATATCAGTGTACTGCAGGAATACCAGCATATGGTATTCTATATTCTTGATCTATGTAAGAGTTACCTTTTATATAGCTCTTGATATCCACAGACCTCAGACTGGGTTTATACTCTTTTACGTCACTGTAAGTATTAAAAACATTAGAACTAAAATGTGAGAACGGCATGCACCTGACTTTATCACGTGGTGTTATGCTAATATACCATGTTAATGAGCTATACTAAGAATATTGAAAATGCAATAGCATCTTAATGCAATATTGATAAAAGACTGACATTCCTGCTCATTCTGTCTCACTTGCAACAGCACTTAGCAAATTATAGCTGTATTTTCATGATCATAAACTTAGAGGAAACACGTTCAGGGTCTGTCAACAGTTGAAAATAGTATTCGCCATACATTTGTGCCTATCTTCTTCATAAAATGTTTAATGCACTGTGTTTTGCAGCAGTTTATATTTCACATGACCAATATATGAAACTCACTCTGTGTAGTGCAAGATCATGTAATAGCTATAGTAAACAAAATGTGCAATAATATTTATATACATCTCCTTTATATATAGGGTATCAGTATGTACGTTCATACACACAAGATTTGGTCGTGTATAGTAGTGCAACATTAACTCTTAAAAGGCTTGAAATAACTTACTTTTTTTGGTTTTGTTTGTGGAAATGGAGTTTCATGAAGCTTGCCAGCCCCCCTCACAGGGATGGAGGGGCAACCAGCCTTTTAACAATGCTACATTGAATACCCGAGTATTTTTACTATTCTGAGTATAACTCTATTAGCACAGTACGAGCATGATAATATACTTACAAACATACAGCCCATTTCAGCCATCAGTTTATCAAAGTTCTATTTGCTTTATAAATAAAACACTATAAGAAATTATTCCATAAGATTAGGAGGCAAATTCAGCCTCTGTATAATTCAACAGACTTTAAAGGATTGCTCCAGAGAAGAATTTGGTCCTCCAAATCTAATGCATTCAAGAAGGAGTTTCGAGAAAAAACTTTTTTTTTTTTAACAAGAGTTTTACAGATGTCTGCTAAAACCTTAATAGAAGCTTTGAGCCAGAGACTCCTATAATTCAACCCCTGAACTTTTGAACAACAATTTTATTTAGAAAGTTGATTTATTCATAAGTAAATAGGATACAGTGTGGATGAAGTACAAGGGATCAGGAGGCAGTTATTAGATTTATAAGTACAAAAGCCTCACTGTTGCAGACAGTGGAGGCTCAGCAGTTACTGTACCTTTCAAAACTAATATGTAACCATATCTGTTTTAAAAGAGTGATTCATATTACTCCGAATGCATGAGAAACTCTTTCTCATCCCCACCACAGGAAACTTGAGTCTGATTTTAATGAGCTTCAATTGGAATGTGGCCTTTGAAAAGTAGTGCATTTGAAAAGATGGAACATTAAATTTTGTAATGATGTAAAACATCTTCAATTTTTGACAGGACAATGGTGCTTATTGTGCTTTATGGGCCCAGTGGTGATTCAAAGGTCACTTTGTATATGACTCCACAGACAGGGGCAGCAGTGAATGAAAATTAGGTTACATGTGATCAGCTTTATTATTAATCAGATGAAAATGGATTTTTAACATTTTTCTAATGAGCAACAGAGAAAGAAGAAAATACCATGAATAAAACTACAAGAGGGAACAGCAAGACCGAAATGCACGATGTGCATAACCAAACTAATGTGTATTAAATCTGAAATCCTTAAATACTGTCTCAAGAAATAAAATGCAGCTGCATATTTTTGTGTCATAAATATATAGAAAACTGCTGAAATACCTACTGTAATTTACTATCTCTGTCCTTTGTTTATAACTAACTAATGAACTGATTTCTTCATACAGTATATTATAGCAGCACCAGATAGCACTGCTATGGTTAAAGTTGTGTCAGCATTTCCATTATAAATCCTGTTTTTCAGGGGTTTATAACTCAGCTGTAAAAATGCAGCCCAGGCTAAAACTTGGCATACAAAGTCTCTGCCAGGAAGCACATTTATTTTACAAATTTCCCCAAAGTGTCTCTCGGAATATTCTGGTATTACATGAACGTGAATTATACAAATACCGTGAAAGTTTACTAGTTTAGGACTCTGCACTTGTTTAACTTTAGAAACAGGTTTGATTTTAAAAAAAAAACCCAACAAAAAAAAGCATGCACCTTTATAAAATGACAGGCTAACACGCCTTTGCTCTGGAAAGAGCAAAAACTTAATAATATTTTTTAAATCCTTCGAAACATCGCTCCTAAGCAGAGTACTGCTTCTTCATACTCTGGAATGTTTTCATGCTAAATAAAACATAGTGCTACAGAATTAGATTGTTGAACATTTACCGTTGGATCCACATGCTGCGAATGAACTTGCATTAAACCTCACATTAATAAAGTGCTTGATCACAAGAAGCCTGTGTGTCTAGCTCTGTGTTTGGCTCAGCCAAATGCCATTTGGCTATCAAAGTCCTGTTTTGATTAGCAACTAGTGCCAAGAAGCGGGGAGAGGAGTGGCTTGCAGAAACGAGAAACACTTCTCTTCGCAGATAATTACCCAAAGAGGAGCAGAAAAAACCACAGAGCAACGATGCCTGAGAAGCAAATCCAAAATCAGCCCTTCTGACAACAAAACGTACCGCAGGTCCCCATCTTGCCAGTCACCGGGACTGCGGGGCACTGCTGCGGAAAGCTCCCGGCCAGGGCTGGGGCTATCTGATCTGAAGCAGCCTAATTTCCAACTTTGGAGGAACGCCGTCATTAACGTGCCTCAAAGGAACGGTGGAGAAAGAATGTGACGGCCAAGTTACAACAGCAAAAAGCACTGGTCAGCATAAGTGATGGTGTTACATGAGAGCCTGGGAGTATTTTCTATCTTTCAAACAGATTTACTGGGATATAAACGGGTGAGTGGAGGGGTGGCAGCAGACAGCAGGGTAAAGAGCACGGCACTCTCCCCCCCTGCTCCCTTACACAGCACACGCTCCCAGGCTTGGCATGGGGGGAACATTTGTGCTGCCTGTGCCCAGCCTGGCCCGAGGTTTCCAACACTGGGCTTTCCTGAAAGCACCCCACGAGTCCGTACAAGGATGGCTGCTGCATCCCCAGCAGAGCTGCTATCCCCACTCGCATGGCATTAGAATATGGAGAAGATGCTAGTCAACCTTTTTCATGTTGTTCCCTTCATCTAAAAACCTTCTCTCTGTGGGTAAGCTGTAAACCAGAGAGGAGGAGTGATGGTGGAGGTGCAGCAGAACCCAGGCAGCGCTGGCTGTGGGCTGCTCCGACCACAAAGCCAGGGTGCCCAAAAAAACCTGCAGCACACCAGCCACCATCCCGGCCCAAGGATCACGGCCACAGTAGCTCCAGGCACTGTGGAGCAGTTCCCTCCCAGAGCTGCTTCTTTCCGATGAATGCCTGAACCTGCAGGGAGAGTTTCTTGCACAAGCCTTCCCACGTCCCTGTGCATCCACGCAAGAGCAACCACAGCCTTGGCCTAAGGCTGCTGAAACAAAACCACTCAAGTTCCAGCACAATTGCATTGTCATGGATATTCCAGTTCCTTCTGCCATGGGAAGTGCATGAGAGAAAAATAGGCACATTCAGAACTGTTTACTTTAACAATAAAAAGAAGAGAAGGCTGCGAAAACAAATGTGCTGTAGCTTACACCAAGTCATATGTCACCCCTCCAGAGCTGTGAGTGAGTAGGTCCTTCCCCCAGCACCACGAGCCCGTGCTATGGCAGAGGGATGCTCTATTGCAGCTGCAGAGCGACGCTGCCCACGTTAAAAGCCATTTCCCAGCAGAAGCAGGAACGTTTGACTGACTGGTGGCTGAAGACACAGCAGTTGCCAACAAGACAGACAGACCAAATGTTATTGGCAGCAGAAGGTTTGAGGGGAAACCACAGAAATTCCCTGCGTCAAGGCTGCGTGGCGATATCGCCACCCGCTACAAAGCCCAGAAAGGGGCTGCATGAGAATCGTGGCCCTCCAGCCCCCCCAGGCTCAGAAAGGAGAAGGTTTCAGCAAGGTCTTACCGTGGTTCCAAGGTGCTTCTTGCTCTCCTGCAAAGAGGGTGTTGCGGCAGCAAGCTGCACCCCAGTTTAATCAAGCGAGAGATGAGAGCAGCAGGACCCGGTGCCTGGTTAATGATGCACGGCTGCTCCGCTGGTGCTTCGTTAGCCTCTCACCCCTTCGCTCCAGCAACCGGCCAGGGAGCCTTACCCAAACAGACTTTTACATGGGATATTTTCCTGCTTTCTGGCAGGAATGTATCTTCCCCTTATTTCTGGGGGAAGATACATGGATAATTAATTTTCCATGCATTTTATCTGAGTTTGTGATTCTGCTCCCAAGAAGGGCAGGGAGTACTGAAGCCTGTTGGTACGCTTTGAAAGGGAAGAGGCGGGAAGCAATCTAAAATACATATTCTGTTAAGTAAGGATGCAAAATGGACCTTTGATCGCTCTGTGGGCCAGTTCCTGATGAGTGTTTATTCCATTGGCAGTGGTCTCTATGACTACCCCAGGCTGCAATATTAATGTATGTTTCTTTAAGAAAATACATAGCATTTGCAGTAAAATATAGAGGCTATGCCATAGTATTTTTGATTATTAAGCTAAACAGCCATGTAAAATGAGTATAGCATATTGGCACTGATTCCTGCTGTACTGAGGCTCCTTTGTGAAATTAGTTAATTAGTTCTCCCCTCACCCCAAACTTTGCTTGAATAAATTTGTGCTTAGCACAAGTATGAAGAAATTTGCTTTACTTGGCTAATTTTTTCTCTCTTCCCCCCTTTTCAAAGGAAACTTCACCCATCTAGTGGGATAGCACTGTTTATTTTGGATACAGATGACTGGCTAAAGAAGAAACATTAACACAAATATATTTTGTGTAGCAAAAAACCTGCCCATACTTTCTCTGAAAGTAACTGTCCATCACGGCATAAGGTGAATAAATAGATTCTGCAGACTGCTACTAGCTTGTTAATTCTTTAATAAATTAGCCATGAAAAAGTGTTAATTAACTAGTAAAAATGTTTAGGGATTCTTTGAGAAAAAAAATCATAAGCACTGGAAAAGTGTATACTTCGCGATATGTAAAAAATACTGGTTTTTAACTCAATTTCTGAGACTTTTCCAACAAAGTGCAGAGGAAGACAGACGAAATTATGTTCTGACTACATACACTGAATAAGCCCAATGGGAACCTCTGTATATAGTTATCAGTGGCACTGAAATCTGCTTAGGAAAGCAACAAGTCTTTTGTTCTGTTGACAACAGTTATTACAATTAATTCATTTTGTGATTGGTATTTGCACTGAGTGACAAGGTGTTATTTTACCTCAGTAAAAGTTAAAATGGTAATACCTACATGCAGAATAACACTGAGTTTGCTATCACTCACTCAATAAAAGAAAAGCCTCTCTTCCGAAATGCCTGCTCAGCCACCACCCCTGCAAACCTGAAATATTAGCATCAGACTTCTCCCTCTCCTCTTTCCCCAGCTTTTTTTTTTCTCTTCTAAAAGTTTCTTTGGGGGGAAAAAAGAAAAAAATGTTTTATGCTAAAAGGCAGGCTAAAACGTCAGTGAACACAGCAAAAGGCCTCTGAATGCTCAGCTGCATCTTGGGGTGAGATCCCCGCTGTAGATACAGGCTACCCGCCCAGGGGTGGCATTGTCGAGGGCAGGACACAGTGTCCTCTGGGCTGAGTCCCAGCAGCCGGACTGCAGCAGGGGCTGGCTCAGGCAGGGAGCGGTGCTTGGGGCTGGTGGGCCGACAGCATCTCCTTTGTAGGGGTAGGAGAGAGGCAAGCCCAACCACGAGTACAGTGCCGGGATGCTCTCCGTGCCACACTGCCGCGGGAGTGACAAGAAGGAGAGTCCTTCATCCCTGAGGCTGCAGTGCTCCGTGCTGGTGGGATGCTGTCTGCCCACCCCGGGCACGGCACACAACAGCAGGACTTGCTGCGGTCCCACTCCTTACGGGGACATAGGAGGCATCAATCCCTGAGCAGCCCCAGGCGGGAAGAGGAGGGTCTCCCGCCGCTCGAGGCAGGCCAAGGTGCCAGGCAGATGCTGGTGCTGCATGAGCCGTGCAGCTCAAAGCAACGGCTACGAGTTACAGGGCTTCGGGGCTACTTCAGATGCTGCTG
Source organism: Aptenodytes patagonicus (assembly GCF_965638725.1). NCBI lineage: Eukaryota > Metazoa > Chordata > Aves > Sphenisciformes > Spheniscidae > Aptenodytes > Aptenodytes patagonicus. The sequence goes on from NC_134959.1 coordinate 13,573,180, forward strand.
AGACCTGCCTGTCTTATGTGCCACAAGGAGAGACCTGTGCAGAGGCTGAGAGACCCCGAAACCTGTGGAGCTGCACTGTACCACCAGGGAAGCTGAGACCAGCCACGATTTCCAATTTCAGACCCAGCGCAGCCACACCTGGCTCCGGCCCCTCTCTGTGAAATAGCCCTACAGGTCTGCGTATGGAAGGGGCCCCTTAGCCAGCCAGCAGACCCTCGGCTGCCCGTTTTTAGCAAAAGAAAGACAAAACAAGGACTGAGGAGCATTAGATGAGATAAATTTTGTAGCAGGACCCAGCAAACCAAGGAAAGTTTGCAGCGCTAGCAAATGGCAAATAACCCATTAGCTATGGATAGTTCAGCACGTCTCTACTTTTATTATAAGTTAGCCTCACTAAACCATTGACTTAACAGGGAATCATTATAAATCCCCATTTTGAATTTTTTTATTAGCAGTATTTATCACCTTTTCAAAATCAATCCTATATTTTTAAATTAAAACAAATGACTACTTGTGCTGCAATCAATATTAGTACATTTCCCTTTTTTAAAAGGAGAAAAAATGGAATACAAAGAAATGTCCTTCTTTGGCTGCATCAATCCAATTTCAATATAATTCAATATTTAATAAATATAATCCTCTGTGTCTGTGCAGGGAAACATCATAAAAAATGCAAAAGGTTTCCTGGTCTCCAATAACTTGCATGAAACAAAGTGTTTCCTTATTCCTTCCATAAATACTGCACTTTTATGCTACTGTTTTTTTCTTCCTGTGTATTAGAAAGAGTTTGCTCTGATTATGTATAAGAAAGGACGTTTACATATTTCATGATTAAAAATCCAAAATGCTACCTACCGTCTCCAAAAAATTACCATCTTTATCTCTTTGTACTTCTTTGGCTTGTTGTTTTTGAAAGGGCAAAAAAGAAAAACCTTATATAATACCTAATTTGTACATCTGTGGTTTCCCTCTGACTTGGGTATGCACCATATGTTTTTAATTATCATAATAGCCTTAAAGAACCTGTTCAGTGGGAAACACATATGATCCTTTTATTACTGGTTTGTAATTTAAACAGTTTTAACAGAAAAGGTCTGGCTATAAGGGACCGAGAGGCACAAAGGTCTAAAAACCCTCTTATTGACCTCTGAAAGCATGAGTTCAGATCCCACCCACCGAGGTGGGACCCGGCTCTCCCGCCTCTGGCAGAGGTAATCGGTCACATGTGAAACGGCTCTTCGGGACCTTAAAAGACATAATCTCCAATCTCAAATGACTCAACGTTTCAGTCAGCGGCTGACACAATGAAGCCGGGGTCTATAAACATTATTGCGCACCCGATCCACGCTTTCTTCTCCCTGGCAAAAGCTCGCAGAGCGGTGGTGCCATAGGAGAAGCCCTATGAACGCCAGAAGCCCAGAATTTCAGCAATTCTCATTAGTTGTTGCCCTTTCAAATTCCTGGTTTTGTCCTTTATGCAAATGCGAGACTGGTGAGCACGCCAGTCTCCCAGCCACGGGAAACAGTCAGATATTCGGAGGTAGGAATTAAAGTTAACAAGTTCAATTCACTCCTGATTCTGGACATCTAAACACATAATCAGTCTGATAATGTTATTAATTATCATTCAAGCGACAACCTTTGACACTGGCATGCTCCCACAACCTCCCTACTCCAATAACTCAAACAGAAAATCGTTGGCATGAAACCCCACAGCCTTATGAACAGAAATTGCAAATAAGCAGGCACTGAACATACAACTGGGAGCGAGCAAAATCCCCCTTTGCAGAGAGAAAGCAAAGGCTCACACAATAGCTCAGTCACTTGACCCAAAATGAAATTCTGCACAACTTCGTCCCAAAACAGATAATTTACACCCCAAACAAAGAGCTGTGGGGAGAAGAGGGTGGTGAAGGGAGCCTAGTTAAAATTACACTGAGGCTGGAAGTCGTTACGGCTCCATCTTGGGAGATGGATGGTGTCCTCATTAGAACGAAGCTTTATTTAGATGGACGGACAGAATCCTTATTAGAACATTAGGCTGAAAAGTTTAAATGTCAGGAAATACAAAATTAAGATTTTGCAAATAAATGCTGACTTGGAGGAAAAAACTTAGAGCTCCCTGTACAGATCCTACTGGAAAGACTTAGGAAAAATGAAATCACTCAGGAATGGCAACCCCCCCGTCAATCTAACCCTCCAAGGATGTTCTTGGAAAACTCCATTTCACAAAAGTCAGAGGAGATCCCTTTTCTTGGGCAAAGTGGTTTCCACTCGTGATCTGATGCTATGGGCTCCATCCCTGGCAGCACACTGAGCCCAGAGGGAAGGGAGGACTCAGGAGCTGCCTCCTCCCACCACCTGTTTCGGGGGGAGCCCACCCAGAGGAGGACATGCTGATGTCGGAAACCCATTTCCAGCTGCACAGCCTTGCTTCTGGAATGAGCATGTGAGCGGTATCTCACACAGGGAACCTCAAGGGGATGAGGGATGCGATGCCCTGAAGACTGTGAATGAGCCATTCCCTGCCCTTTCCTGTCTCACCCCCCGTCCCCAGGCCCTCTGCTTTCTCCGGGGAAACTCAGGTATTTTGCAGTGATGGAAAGACAGCTTAAATATCTTGCATACAAAAAAGACGGTCATTGTTTTCCATTTTACCTGAAAGCTAATGGAGCTTGGGATACCAGACGTGGATGCTCAAAATCCCCTCCGGAGCCTTTCTGGTGATTTGTCGTCTCTTGGTTGCCTTTGGTGCACATGGGTCTCTGCTGAGGTAATATGTGAGCTACTGCACACTAAAAGCAGATTTTTGAGAGAGGAAGTGTGCACACACACACACCCCCCCATACCCACCCAGACACCCTCCACCCCCTTGTCCTGCACCTTGCTTGCAGGTCCTGCTCCAAAGCGCAGTGACCTCAGGAAAAAATTCTCATCTCACAGGCTTCGGTGGTTCGGGTAGAAAAGGCAAGGCAGGATTTGCTCCTGACAGAGGCACAGCACTGCAGAGCTCTGCATGGCACGGTCCTTGGCCTCTCATCCCAGGGTCATGGGAAAGACCTGTGGGTGCTGCTGTTCCCCATGCTTTGCTGAAACAGACGCAGGCAGCCGGTGGGACAGACATGCCGATGGAGGCAGCTGTCTCCACTGGCCTCACCAGAGCTCCCTATTCTTCCTGGATGCCGCAATTCTCACGTGGCACAGGGTCACCCACCTGCATGTCACGGGCTTGTCCCCTTTGCCAGGGTCTAGGCCTCCACATTGAACTTTCTACTTGAGCCAGAAGGGGTTGCTTATGGAAATAGAATTTCTGCTGGAACTAAACAAATTTAAAAAAAAAATCCTGCATTTGATCTTCTAAATAAATAAAGATGTTTCTCTTTGGGTTTTTGGGGTTTTTTTTTTCAGTATGAATCCAGTGAAAATCTAGTTTTCCTTTCCCACAGCTTTACCCATAAAATCATCAGGACGAAGTTTCCTGATGAAACGGAAGTGCTCAGTGTTTAACTTGCAGCATGTGGGGGAATGCCAGGGAACACCATGCGTTGCAATTGCACAGCCAGAGGACCATAACTCAGCAGGCAAGCCCTACTCTTGCACAGACATGTTTGTGTACCTCTCACACCACCTTCTAAGCAAGTGACTGCCAGCCACCAGCAGAGGAGGAAGCACCGACGTACCCCACCAGAATGTATCTCCTTGCCTTTGGAAAGACACACAGGATCCATCCATCTGTTGAATTCACGTCCACCGCCACCAAGTAAAGTCAGCCTAGGGACCCTTCATGTTATAGGACTCAAGCAAAGTGCTTCCACCTTGTCCTCTTCTTCTCCCATACACGTACGAACACAATTCTACCTTAAGAGAAATCCCAGTTCTGGGTCTGAGAAAACTCTTTCTTTTTCTATTTAAGGATCCGCCTTTCACGGTAAGGATCCTCCAAATTTCCAAAAAGTGGATAACAACAATACCACTGTGATCCCATCTGTACACAGCAATGGCACTGTAATGCATAGAGCATAAAACACCAAATTCCCACAGACAGCATCTGTCTTACTACAAACAATGGACCATTATCTTGTAAATAATTCTGATTAAGCTGCAGCATTTTCCCCAAACAAACAGTAGGGGAGCAGAGGGCGAGGATTTTTCTAGTGGGAGTGCCAGTTTTCTCCTTCCCCTCAGTTTTTTATTCAACTGATTGGCCCCCTCCTCTCCCCGCTCTGTCCCCCATGGCTTGGTTTTCATCTTCTGACCTTATCCAGCTGTCAATCATGTTGGCAACTAAAGAGGGAGCCATCATGTTAATGGGATTCCCACCTCTGTCCTTTGGGAAAGATTTTCTGGTTTGTTTTTTTTTTTTCTTTTTCACCCCAACATACAGTTATATAATGATTAGTGAATACACCCATAAACCCTCCTGTAATTAAATAGTTCTCGTGTTAGGGGATGGAAAAATCGGCCGCACTGCTGAGTGTGTGTTGGTGCCAGTCAGAGTTTGGGGATGTCTGATTGTGCTGCTGATGCGTCTTCATGCGTTTGGCATCTGGGTGAACATGGAATGGGAGCAGACTTTGCTGGGCAAAAGCTGTTGCCCTCTTCAAACTCTCAGCAGAGAGAGCAGAGCCCTCAGCTGCCCACTCAGGGAGTGGGGCTGGGGGCTCACCAGCCCGCGCCGGCGGGGTACCTGCACCAGCAGGAGCAGCACACTGCACTCCTCTGCACTCCAACTGGCAGGCTGAACCAGCAACAGGTTTACCAGAAAGATTTGAAAGGATTTAAAAGACAACCAAGCGCACAGATTGGAACAGGGTTAGCTGTGTGAAGGGACAAGTGAAACAAGACACAATTAGGGCTAACATGGTCCTTTCTCCTAAGGTCCACAAGCTGATCTATGTGGCAGCTGTGAACTGAGGCGAGCCCCCGAGAAATCCTGAATTTCGCCTTTAACCTGTTCATTTCAATGCACAAACCTTTTCTTATATGTCTCTCTTGATAAATATCACATCTCTGTATGTCTGAACTGTTGGTTTTCCTTCCCTGCATCCTCTTAACTTGCCTTGTTATACATGTGAGCTGTTCAGGATCAAATGCACTTCCTGGCTTGAATTTTTTTTAAAAAAAAAAAAAGTAAAGCAGCAAGGACTAATCTAGGATGGCAACGTTGAAAAGCAGGCAATAAAAATTTTAACTTACAAGTAGCGAATTGAAGTCACTGCCATTCAGTTAAAAGACACACAACAGCCAGTTCAGCCACCAGATCAGTGAGCGTGAGCAGGAACGCCGGGACCTGCCGAGCATTGCAGGGACCAAACACTGAGCATCACACTGATACTGAAAAGGAGGGGACAAACGGTGGCAGACAGCGTGGCAGGTCCTCAGTCCTGACAAGGGCCTGCTCGCACAGGACAGGAGGACCCGCAGGCTGGCGGTGGGCTGGGGGCCGAGCAACCCACCAGACACATTGCTGAGCCTTTGCCTCGGGCGCCAGTGCCGCATGGCTCCCCAGCACGGCTAGGGCTGGCATGCTGCAGCGATGGTCAAAAACCAGTGGCTCAACCCAGCTGGCACTCTGAAGAGCCCTGAGGTCAAAATTCATGGATTTGGTGGAAAGACGTTATGGCCAAAATATGGCAAAGCTCCTGCAGGTGCAGAAAGCCCCTGAGCGCCGGCCGCTTGGCGCAGGTAGGGGCTGAGGCTGAAGGCAGGTTTCAGCACCGGGTTCACCGCACTGTGCTGCTCAGGAAGTCAGGCTCACCAACGCTGCTGGGATATAGAAGGGGTATACAGACCCAACACATATTTTAAATGTGTGTTTATTTTCATAAATAAATTTTTATAGCTTACTGTAGTTAGAGAAGGAAGCATTTATACACTGAGGACTTATATAATGTTCTTCATCTTCAAAGTGCTTTACAAACATTAATTAATTCATTTATCCTCACAGCACTCCTACCAGGGAGATAAGTACTATTATTTTCCATTTCATAATGGAGAATCCAAAGCGGAAAACTTATTTTTTTCCATGGTCTGTGAGCGAATCACAGGTAGACCTGCAGGAGGGGAGAGGGCTGCCAGCTTCAGAACGTGAGCCCCCCTCCCCAAATCTTATTTAAAAGACTTGTGTTCTGCCAGAGTCATGGCACATATCGGGATATGCCTTGGGTTTTTCCTTCAGTAAGAGATAATTAAGGAACAATTCCCTCTCTGATCCCCAGCATGGCATGCTATTTTCTACCCCACTGTTGCTCTGCAAGCTGAACAATGGCTGTTCTATGCAGGGAACGGCACTACAGACGCCCCGGATCAGAGGAGATCGGCTTAAAGAAACTTGCTGGCCTGCGTCTCGCTCCATGGACAATGGGGCGGGCTAGGCGGCTTGGGTGCAAACGCCTGACGTGGGGGCGGCTTCAGGAACACCTGTTTGTAAATGGCAATGCTCCGGGCAAGGGCATCTGTTAGCTGAAGTCACTCGCATCCAGCATACCTATCTAGAAATTTCATGTAGCAGGAAAATTGTTGTGGTTTCCAGTATTTAGTCTCAATCCTAAGTATTCCTTTTACATTCGTGCGGGAGGGATGAGTAGTGCTCCTAGTTCACCTCTGTGGTGCTGCTGTAAATAAACCTCTTTCCTGTCTGCTCCTTGCCAGCAAATGTGTGGCTGCTTCAAATGGCAGTAACAGTTACTGTGAGCTTGAAAGGCTCAGTTTCAAGGCATCTCAGAAAATAAATTGTGACCGGGTCTTCTAAGGAAGTGTTCAGATCAGAGAACTTAAATCAACACTGGGGATGACAAACTGGGAAAAAAATCCTAATTTTATAATTTCTGAGAAAGACACATTTCACCTGTTATAATCCTTGTGAGGGATTATAACCCCACCCTGGGTTTTTTCCCACTAATTTATATTTTGACAATAATAAAAATGCACAAACCCCCAAACCTTCTAGGTAATTTCCTAGCTTGGAAAAGATACATTCATTAGCAAAATAAACTGCCAGGTTAAGCCATGGCATATTGCAGAAGACATGACCACGTTCTACTGGGGAAAGGCCCGTACCTAGACGTTGCTTCGGAACAACCAGAACAATTGTTTAGTGAGAAATGTTTTTTGCATATGACTCATCAACCCTTGAAAACAGGATTTCTTATATAATACAAGTGCTGACACAGCCTTCACTTGAATGGTGTGACTGCAGCTGTATAATTACAACTTTAGATTTGATGTTATGGACCTTAGGTTACGCTGTTCAGACAAATGCTCCATTGTATTACAGAGATATTTTTTCCTTAGTCATATTGCCCACAGGACAATAAGGACTATATTCACAGCTCACTGCATAGAAGTTTAGGCATGTAACAGCCAGCGGTGTTACACAAGATGAGATTATACCCTATGGGGGTTAAATGGATTCATAATTGCCACTTTTTCTTGTCTTTTTTTTTTTTCTTTGCTCCTAGTCAATACTTTTTTGGAAGTGCTCTCCAAATAAAAGGAAGAACAATCTCACACTGAGTCTGGATAAATGTTACAGTTGTCTCACAAATGCTGTATTATTTCTAGCCCTTCCAAAATAATATAATTGTCCTACTGCTGAAGTACAGATTTTTCTCAGTATGACACAGAACACTAAAATGTCAGGTCCTGACTCACGGTGTTTTGGTGGCAAAAATAAAAAGTACCAATATGCTATTCAAAACTGACAGCATTAATGAAGATGTGACACTGGGAGCCCTAGTCATGTTTTCCTTTAGCTTCCATTGCGTACTCAGCAGTGCACCAAACAACAGGCCACCTCTTATGGGTCCCATCCTGGAAACACTTACCATAGACCTGAGTGATACTACTGGGACGGATGCAACTGCTTGCTTGTTATCCTATGCTTTGTCTTGGGTGAATCGTACGCGGGTCTGAGGAGGGAGGCTAGTCTCAGGACGCTTATCGCACATTCTTTCCATGGGAAACAAAAAGGAGAGTTCAGTGCTATCTGCAGTATTGAAGACTGTGACTTAATGTAAGGCTAAGCAAGATTAACCAAGAAAGATCACTCGCGGGCTGTATGCTCCTGGTATTTCTCCACTGAGATAGACGTTGTATACTCATTACTCACTAAGGCTGTATTTCCAGCTGCAGGACTGGACCCAAATATGTAGCTCACCCTGGCCAAGCACCCAAGCACTAATACTTACACACTTAGTCCATCCCACGTTACTAATTTTTAACCCAGTGGCCTCCACAAAAATTTCTGCTGGATTTTAATAGTGACAGAGGAGAAACAGGTCCCACATTCCCAAGATATTTTCTGCGACAGAGGAAACAAGTCTGATGCCCCCCTTTATATAGCTGCCTAACCATACATGGCATCGTTCTAACGATAAACCACTCCTTCCTTAGAAGACTGCATTTTTAATAAATATCCTTTACAAGGCCAACAAGTAGCTTTGCAGAGTTTGCCTCTCAAAGCATCAAACAACTGTGGATTGCATGAGTGGTCTTTGGTCTACCAAAAGGTACAACCGTTTCTCAGAGAGTTTTCTTGAATGAATTAACAAAATGACTCAAAACTGCACTAATGGTTAACAGCTTTTTTTTTATTAGCAACACTGAGATAAGTTATTGAAGCATTTTAGTATTGTTTTACATTCCATTCAGAAGTGACCTAACTTGTAACTCCATATACATTTAAAGATATAGTTTGACACTTATTCAGAAAGCAACAATTATTAAAACTTACATACCTTCATTACCAGGAAACCTTAATATATTTTCTAATTACTTCCAACAATACTCTATTCCAAAGCACATGATAACCCACTAGAAGTTTACACATTTCACTTCAATCACAGGTTTTAAATTGTGGATGTCAGAGTGCTGTTCATTGAATTTTACTGTCTTTCTTGGTTAATATTGGAAAACCTGGCACAATATATTAAGCTAGAAATATTGCTTAAAGAATATGAAAAAAGATAACTACAGTATTTTTTCCTGCTAAAGCATTACAAAATACAGGACCATTAAAAACTCAAATAGAAATGACAATAAATAACCTTAAAAATGTTAAGAGAATTTTCACTCATACTGAAGTCCATTCCCTAAGCTTGCCAAACACATAAATAACAGAACATATTCAGGACCTCTATTTTTGTACTATTATGATGGTTTGTTATATATTGTGGATGTATTGTGTATACATATATTAATGCTTACACCTAAGCTATATATTTTTCTCTTTGCTGAAACAATTAATAAGCCTCAGGTAATGATTTATTCCTGGTACTACAGGTATCTAGATAGGTGGGAGCAAACCTCAGAAATTCCAGATATGCAATACTGTGCATAACAAGATCATCTCTGCATAAAGATATCCTAAGTTCCTTATATTACAAAGATGAACTTGGTTATTTATTTCTGAAAGCCTGTAACATAAAATTATAATTGCTGTCAAATTAATTGTTTAAAATTGGCCTCATAATAGGTATTAATCGTACGCTTAGTTTTGACTTACAGGGATGTCTAAATTGTTCGTGTTTATGAGTAGTTATAGGAAATACTATACCTCAGACACAAGAATATATATTCCTGAACCAAAACACAAACCAGAGCATTGTCTCACTTTGGAAAGACCTGGAAACATCTCTATGCCTCTGCCTAATCCTAAACTGTAATTTCAATTTGACCTGGGTATGACAAAAACAGTAAGAATATATTGTTTGGGAGATGAAACTTAGAGTAAAATCATACAGCTCTAAGCTTACATCATTATTTTGTCTCTGCAAAGAAAAGAAAAGCCTTTCTGTGCTAGGGATTTGCCTTGGTGCGGCTGGCCACTGATGTCTGAAATCAAGGCACATACCAAGGCCGCCTTTTGCAAACACAATCCCCCTTTCAGATCTGGTGCTAGGAGGGACTGAATGCCTCCAGTTTCACTGGGAATAGAAGGTACTCAGCACTTAGCTGTATCAGATATTTTAGGGGTTAATTTCCAGAAACATAAATGGAATGGGAATGTTACACCGCAATGAAAAATGGTAAGAAATAAAAGTTTTCAACAGTAAACAAAACGGTGATACCGAACTTACCACCTGACTGATTTCTGATACAACAAAATACAATCAAATTAAATTACATGAATATAGCAATGAAATTTAAAGTCAAATAAACATAGGACCTGATTCTGCAATCCTTAGTCATGTAAGTAGTCCCACTCATTGAGAATGAGGGATGCAAGATTGGGTCCTTAGCTTCTGCTTAGGAAGTCAATGTTGATTCAGACAGTATCTTTTCTAGCCAAAAATATGCAGCAAAAGGAAAGTAACATAAACAAGGCTAAATGTCAACAGTGTTTGCAGACTTACAGACACCATCCATTTGTTTGTACTGAAATGACTAGTGAACCATTTGGCAAATACAATGCTATTCACAGACCGGCCCTTTTATCCAGTAACACAAACTTCACTGGATCACTGGCATTCCCAGTTAATTAAAAAAAGGAAGCAAGTCATATGAGTTTGGTTTGATATTGCCATGTAAATGGCACTGTGACATCCAGAAGTGCGGCTGAAACCCAGGCGTGGGGCCGAGGTGCTGATCTCCCGTTCAGCAGTACAGTTCGTACACTAAAAGCAGGCCTTGGACCTCCTAACTGAAACTAAAGAAACCTCTTCAAAATCACCGTATTGGGGTAAAGAAAAGTCTGCAGTAAAACTGCCATGTCATTTCATTTTGCCTTGAAGGAAAAGACTTCAACTGCAGATCAGGACAAAATGTTGAGTTGCTTAAGTGCATTACAAGATACTTTAAACGGGCAGGAGTACTACAATTTGCTGCAGTAGCATGACCTTGCATTGCCTCATAGCTGTTCTAGATCTTGGATATATCAGGCCTTTTGCTTCTGTTTAATATGGATTTTATCATTTTAAAAAGCTGCAATAAGGTTTCAAGTGAAGCCACCACAAACAATTAAAAATCTTTTTCTGTATTTTCTATGTTGCTGGTAGTTCTGAAGAGGTTAGCATTATAATCTTTTTGGTTTTGACACCTGTGGCAATAAGCAATTTACAACAACTAAATTCACTATTTAAACATTGGGGTAGAGTACTATAATTATGTGACAATAAAGCTGTAATAATCTGCCACAATCGATCTTCCCCTTGCCCAGCCCTCTTGTCTGTGCTGCAGTTCCATATTTGGAAGGTATTTCAGAAAGTTACAGCGCTGAACATTTTAATAATTCTGTGCAATGTTGAATACTTTCTGCTCCAAAGGAAACTGAAAGTGCTCGGCCCTTTGCAGGATCACAACTCCAAAGCAGCTACCATACGTTAGAAGGGCCCTGCCCTGTTTTCATACAGTGAAAGAAGTGATAATGGGGTGGAGCCTACGCAGGAGAAAACAGCACTAATTGCAGAGGAAAGCAAGCATGAATGGAAGCAAATTAGATTTATAGAGACAACATGGAACTAATACTTTTGGACATCATTAAGTGTGGGTTCAATAGCACTAACCCATTAAGCGACCAGCTAACGCTCAGGACTATTTCTGGCCAATAGTTCTGTAGCCCCCCAGCTCTTTGAAAGTAGGGAAATTTTACCATCTTTGACACAAAGCAGAAAAATTTAAAGGGGAGGAGAGAGAGAAAAGAAAGGGTCTTGTCATAAATAGATGCTGTGCAAATCATGTAAATTAATGACTTGGAACAGGAGGTAGAACATTATTGCGATACAACTACATGTATATGGGAAGACAAGCAGAGAAAGAGAACGTGAATGGAAAGGAAAACAGATCTTCCAAAACTTAAATACAAAGTAGGTCTAGAACCTCCGAGCATAACTTCTCGAATGAGCAAGGGCTGTAAAAGCAGAGTACACGGATGCTCAAGACAGCTACCAAGCCATGGAGCCATCGCCCTGGGCTTCCCCTCCACGCTGGGCTACTGGCTGCCAAGCAGCATGGAAAGGCATGTCGTCTTCTTAGAAACTGCGTGGTAGCAAAGATTAACAAGATCAGCTCGTAGGTATAGTCACTTGAGACTCCAAAACCAAGTACAGGTCAGGAGTAACTCTAAATTCATCAATGGTATTTTTTTCTTTCTTTCTGTTCTTTCCTATTCTGCTATATATGTAAAGGAGAAATACTACAAAAATTTGTGATTTTTCTCAGCAGCATTTTGACATGGAAATTTCTGTATTATGCAGTAATTATGGTTCTTTCCTAATTGTGTCTTTCATCCCTACAGCCTGAAGCATGATAGGAGCATAAATGAATTATGTGTACATCATCAGTCTCTCTCATTCTACATATAGGGAAACTGAGGACTGCTTCCCCCATGTGTGGTGACTTTCCGAAACAACAGTGTGAGTTGATGGCATTCTCCTCTAGAAATTAAACCCTTCTCGTGCCAAGATTTGTGCTTAAAATTTACCCATTATTTTAAGGTAAAATCTGCCAACTAAAAATGATCCACATGGATCACTGAAAATCCCAGCTTGTTTTTATGCAGCCAGAAATTTAACTCAATCAGCATGGCCAATCAAAGATGCAATCTCAGCTAACTGAAGCTAAGATAATTTATTTCGATTTTATTTCCACTGTATTCTGACTGCGGAAAGAGCACCACGCCTTGCTGTCCTGATTGTGCAAGGACTCTATCAAGTGCATCACTGTTCTCTCGAGATGTCAACAACCCACACATCACTGGCTGTAAAAAGAAAGGCAAATGCACAGTGTCCCAAAATACAAAGGAACACAAGAATCATGCCCTGGAATCAGGTGCTGGAGGTGGGTCTTAAGTTTTCTGATCTCTCAGGCAGTAGGAGAGACAAAGGGAACCATGACTAAGGCCATGGGCTTTGTGCAAGAGGGAAGGAAGGCTAATAAATGAACAGGGTCCTCCTGATGGCTAATCTGCAAGCGCAGAAACATCAGGTGAGATTTCCCGCGCTAGCATGCACAGATGGAGTGTGATTTCACAGTATAAAAAGCCACTGAGAAAATTAAAACTTCCCAAAAACACTACTTTCAAGTGGGCGATGTCCAAGCCAACCAAATAAAAAAAGAACTACTGACACAGGGCTTGTTCATACTCATCCACTTTTGCTGTGAGATATTGAGAAAAATGAAATAATATATTTAAATAGTCAACCTTAATATATTCTGCAAACACTCAATAGAATGTCAGTAAAGAATTTTAAAAAGCTATTTTTGGAGGGGGGGGGAAGAAAGGAGGACTCGCACTGCATTTTCCGTTAAAAAAAAGGCTTAAAAAGTAGAACAGACAAGCTTCTGTTGTGTTTTTTTTTTCCTTCATACTTCAAGTCAAATCCATTATCACTGGGCAGAGCTTGTGAAAGGGATATGGTCTTTAAAATCATATAAACTCAAGCCATCATAAAATGTCTGTTGAATTGATTGGAAGATGAAACAAAAAACTAATGGAAGTAACATGACCTCATTTCAATAATAATGTTAGAGGGGTTTTGTTGTTGTTGTTTTAAAAATCTTATGTCTGGGAAGAAGTATAAAGATACTTTGTACAAAGCAACTACTCTTAGTTTTCCAATTTTTTTACTTGTCTGTTTAGAGAGTCATTTCTCTGCTGTATTTTTTTTTTTGTAACTGATTGTACTCCACAAATAAAGAGAGAAAAAAATCCAAGTAGGATTTTACCAGCTGCAAATTAAATCAACTATCAACTATTTTCAAAATATCAGTAATGTAACTGCTGATTTTGAAGATCTGGAAATATTTCCAACTATCTGAATTGGTTCTTAGTGCATTGAGACACAGAAGTTTACAAGTAAGGCCATGCAGATACTTGGGCTCATGATTCAGTTTAAGTAATGACAATATTGTGAAGCCAAAATGCTCTAAGATACAATTGAGATAAACTTTGTGAGAAGTCAGACTTTTTTATCAGACCAACTAATACACTTGGAAAAGCAGAGAGGGGCCTGAAGAAGGGGTTATGGCTTAAGCACATATACTATCCTAGTAAAGTCAAACAAAGCTCCCACTAACCTTAAGTTAACCAGGGTAACCACTCTTAAGTGTTTGCAGATTTAGGGTTCCATTTTAAATTGTTAGGTTTTATAACTGTTGATCACATTTTCTTTTCTTTTTTTAACTTGAATACATTTTATTATGCATGTTCAGCTCTGACAATGAGTTTTCTGATTAGTTTGAAGGTTAAGTGAAACAAGCATTACTGAAGTTTTTGTGCCCTTTGCTGACTCTGCTTTTTAAAGTGATACTGTTTTTCAAAGGATTTACACTCTAAAGTCTCTTTCAAACAAGAATGATGCTGACAAAATAGGAGATAAATTGAAAAAATCCTCATTCTCATTTGTTCCAAATAGATTTAACTTTCATTTTTGTCAAATATGATGTGCGTGACACGAGGAAGTAAAACTGCAGTTTTGTAAATCAGAGACTAATAATGGTAAAAGGTAGTTTTGTTTGTTTGGTGTGTTGTTGTTTTTTTAATTACCTGGAGGCATATTCTTAATTAGGCAAATCACAATTTGTACAACTGCTAGTTAGAATAGTGAAAATGACCAAGGGCAACTACTGTATGGGTGCCATTGAAACAAACCAGAAAAATATAATTAAAAAAAAGGGTCTTCACCACAGGTAGATGCATTCCATGCACTTGGCCTTTGATTTCATTAATATTGTGGTAATTGAACACACCCCAATTCAAAGAGAGAAAAAAAAAAAAAGAGAGAGAGAGAAAGCAAGGTTTGCTTGGCAAAGCATCCAGTGTTTTTCTTGGGTTCTTACTTATGTCAAAATACTGAAAAGTTTGCAAGTTACCATGTAAATTTTTTAAAACTTTTTCCTCCTTTGAGTATGCTAAAGCAGTAAGTATCCCCTTCAGATGCCACTAGCACAGATAGTCTATATTGCTGCTACTCTAGTTTAAAAAGCAAGTTCTTTCTAAAATCCTGTATAAGTACATGCATGCAGCACTGCCGATTTCAATGGAGTAGACCACATATAAGACTAGAATTTGGCCCACAGGGTTTAACATTTAAAAAATGTATTACTAACAAACATGACTAAGTATATTTAAAGAGCAGCTTCATGATTCTGCAGAAGTGTTTTCTGAAATGGTCTAAAAGAAGGTCTAAAACTTACCACACAAGTCAGGTCTCTTGATACATCCACTAGTTGCTGTGCTACTTGCAAGTCCATTAAAGGCTGCTAAGCCATCAGAGCTGTAAGCTCTTAGGACTGACAACATGTTCATCTGCTTCTCCAGGACCTGTGGACCCTGAACTTGTTCGGGTTTCATCACTCCTTGTGCAGTTTCATGGGAGGATAGAAGATTCTGACTGTGCCACTGCTTTTCTGATGCTTGCGGCAGTGGTGATGTGAGCCCTTGTGTTGGTTGTGAGGTGACTGCACTTTGCATATTGTCGCCTCCTTCACTACTTTCTTTATTTAGGGCAGACAACTGCTTATTCATAATATCTGGTTCTGTATCAATGTCCTCATCTTCAATGTTTTCTTCCTTGGAAGATTCCATATCCTCAGATGAAGCTATGTCAGAAAGGTCATCAGTAGCACTTTTATTTACAGAGTCAGAGAGCAGAATATTTGGGTCATCTTCGGATTGTGTTTTTATTTCGGATTCATTACTGGTGCAAGAATTTTGTGTTCCCGTGCCAATAACACCAGGATAAACACCAAACTGCTTATAGAAGTCTGTTGTAAAATTACAAAAAGTGGATTCCATGTGGCTGGGCCAGGCAGTGCTCTTTTGCTCTCCCAGGGTCTCTTTATTTTGTCCTTGGGTCATTTTCTCAGAAGCTGAGTCCAGCTGGCTCAGTATGTTTGAAACTACTGCCTCCTTGTTGGACTGCACAGAAGAGGGGAGCAAGCTCACTTTATTAACTGAGGCTGAAGCTTCTCTAGATTGGTCTTTGTTGTTCCCTATGATGTTGTCTTTACGTTTAGCCTTGCCCAAGTGATTGGCCTGCAGGTGCAGAGCCATTAGTTCCATAGATGAAGTTGTAAAGGAACAAAATAAGCAGCCGTGCCAAGCAATATTGTCTTGCACCGTAACAGATGAACCTGGGAGGGAGGCTGCATCTGGCCTTACAGATAAGTCAAGAGGTTCGTATTGTGACTTTTCTGTTTTTCGCTGTGAGGACTTACTATTTATCTTTTCCTCACCACCATCTGAGCCCAGAGCTTTTGCTGAAAGTGGATCTGAGAGAGCTTTATCCTTCATTTCTTTTTCTTTCTTCAAGGAACTTAGGACAAAGCTGTCCATGAAAGCTTGCAAAGACCCTTGAAAGTTCACACCGTTCCCAACCATGTTCTGGTAAGCACGGCCAAGTTCAGAGAAGTGTGCTCCTTTGGAAGATATGTCTGAACCCTTCATATTTTCTGAAGATACTTCAGATGACATGCCAGCTGCTTGTCCTTGCTGATCTCCAGAAGACAGCATTCCTGATGTCCACTGCTGCGAGACCATGCCACTTCGGAAATCGATACCAGGAAGCCCCTTGAAGGCTCCTCTCAATATATCTGGTCTAATAAACACAGAACTTTTACTTGATGTCTCATCTTTGTGTTCTTGACTTGCCGTCTGCCCAGAGAGTGGTCCTGCTCCATTCTGTCGCTCCCGATGGTGCCGTTCTAAGTGGTATTTGAGGGATGCAGACTGAGTACCAGCATAATCACAATGCGGACACTTGTAAGGCTTCTCACCTACAGGTATGGATAAAGAGAAAAATATAAAGAAAGAGAGTTAACCGTACTTTGGTGTACAGATGAGTGAAAAACAAAATCAACATTAGCTGCTTGAAAACAAGAAGATCTTAGAGCTAATAATTCATTTTTAAAAAAGAAATGCCTTTAATTGAAGACTAATTCATAAACTGAGTATTTCTAAAATGGGTTTGCAGAATGTGGGGCTATTCAGGAATGACATGGTATCTACACACAATTAGCCATCTTTTTCTTAATCTAACATGTAGAAAACTGTTGTAGAATTAAAAGCTATGATTATGAAAATGAAGCATAACAATTTCAACCACAGTAATCATTAAAAGTACAAGTTTAAAAAAAAGAGAGACAAAGAATGTAACAAATGGATGGTTGCAATATTTTGTGTATACAATTGCTCTAAAATTTGTTTAAATTATACACATGGAAACCATTTTTAAACCTAAAAATTTTATGGCACTGTTACGCAAGACTGAAATGAATGATTTAAGTCTTGCTCTGCAGTAAATCATGGATATAATTAGCAAATGGCATACTGCACAAGTAATTTATCATTATTTGGAGGGCACCATTCCAGAAGGATTCAAAGATCTGCAGACCTACTGCATTGTTTCTAAATAAAGAACTATAAATACAGATTCTATAAAATATTAATATCATTACACTACATTACGATTGCAGCATGTAAGAACATATAGTTAAAATAAAAAGTAGCCAATAAAATAAAAAAGAAATCGAGTAATAAAAAAAGTACAAAATATATTTAGTTTCTGTATTTGAAATTAGCATTATCTACTGGTTTTTGCAGTCCTTAAATTTGTACTAATGGCATTTCTAATGCTCAAGTAGTAAAACTTGTAATTTACCTACCATAAGCGCTTTTCTAGGATTAGCTTGAAGAGAGTTTTAAAACACATACGATGATTTTCATGAATTAAATATATATTTGAATCCCACACTAAACTTTTATTGTTCTTCCTATACTTTAAAAGAGGTAGAAGATATTACATGTATAATAAATATCCATATACAATCATAAAGACATATGCAAAAAGAATGTACATCTAAGCAAATGTACATCTAAATTTTTGCAGAGCAGTTGTTAGCAATGCAGAGTTCCTTTTAAAGGAAAAACTACGGAAATCCTCACTAAAAGTGACAGGACTCTGAAAGACCTGCGAGCTGTCAATATTGGCAATTATTTCTATGGGGGAGCTCAACAAGAAGAAGAAACTGTTTTCTCTACGTAGCTTTTTTCCCTAAGTGATCGAAAAGACAAAGGCAAGCCTTCTCCAAATGGTATAACGGAAATAATTGTTTTGAAAACTTCCTCCACAGTAAAAATGCTATATAATATTAGGTAGTTCACCAAAACAGTCGGAAAGTTATCTGTTTTCAAATAACCTCAAAATCTGCCTAAAACAAAATTGAAAGGCTTTCAAACTTTTGTTATTTAAGCTACAGGCTCAACTGAAAGGCTGGTAAATACTTGGGAAGCTGCTCCTCGCACTGATCGCAGGAATTTGCTAATGAGATGCAACACCAGAACACTCAAATGACCATACAGCACTGCGCGAGCAGGCTTAGTGACCATGAACAGTAGCTGGGTACGTGCTGCAATTCAGACGGGGCTGAAGTAAATTACAAGCAGTGGAAATTCTAAATCCATAATGTAATCCTAAAGCTAAACGGTGAGACATGAGAGCATTACATCAACCACATTAATCGACCTTTTTAGAGGAGAAAAGTGCAGCACCTCAAACAAGAGGTGTTCAGCAGAGGAAGAGGTAGTAATTAGCATGGTTCATGCTTTAGGCCTGGGTCCACACAGCTTAACAGAAGAAATCAGATTTAAACATTTCAGTGCAACTTCTGAGTCTTCCACGATCACCTAATTAAGCTCTGGCGCTCCACCAACGAGAAGCAGGGGCTGCGTTTCAGTGGGAGTTGTGCAAAAGCAAACAGTTCCTACTGACATGCAAGAATCACTAGAGACGGACCACGTCTGTCTGGGCTTCCCTGGTCTCAGGTGAGAGTCTGAGCACACACACCCCCATCGCAGGCGTTTTAGGGTAGGGACAAGGGGACAGAAGACACTAGCTGTCTATTTGTTTGCATTTCTTCAGGGCTGTTTGGGAGTGTGCAAACTCTGACAGCTGTGCTGCCAGTCAGAACGTGGACAAATATTAATGCTGTTTTACAGCATGTACATACTGCAATATTTTTGAGTTGTTTTCTGTTATTCTGATGTTTGTCCCACCAGTTACTGTCAACAGTCACCAGTGACCTCTGACACAACTTAGGTGCTTCAAGTGTTGCCTAAGAAGTAATCAGACTGGTGAAAAACAAGTACCAGACTTTATAAGGTTAAATGCTCTCACTTGTGAGTTTTCACTCCTCTTAATTGAAAAGCTCTTCCTCAGCATCCCCTATGCCTTTACGGAAATCTTTAACACAATTATATCGAGCGCTTCCTTTTATTCTAATGATAGTTCAGTGTGTGTTTGCATTGAACATCAAGTGACACCATTAAAAAGTGTGTCCCGGCATTGCAGGCGCTGTGTCAACCGTTGGATAACTACTTCTGCAGGGAGGAGGAGAAGTTTGCAATATAGGCTGTACTGATGTTGCTAAAAACATGCAGGAGCTGTTCAAAGCAATAAGTATATGTAAAAATGGGTATAAGTGAGTTAAAATATGGTAACTAGAGGAAATACTAGTAATATTTTGTACTTCTAAAGTACCTTCAGTCTAAAGCATTGGGCACAACAACATACTTTTATTCTGAATTGCAAAGCCTTGAAGTCATTACATTTTCCGCTCAAAGGCCTCTCTGCTGAGTGAGCTTCCTTTCAGCAGAGGAGATCTGGACGCAGCTCACCACCGACGCCGTAGGCATTGGACTGAAAGAAGACGCTGACTGAGACAGTGCGATAAAAAGTTCAAATCTCTCCTAGCCTTGGTACACTGCCTCTGTGGTGCTACCACCTCTTGCATGGCTAGAAATGAGATCTAAAGCTGAAGGTCTGAAATTGGACTCAACATGTAGCAACACACTGTGCCACCTTTACAATACCGGACTGGCCAAATAACATTGTTCAAAGGGAACTATTCAAAATGTCTCTCTCCTCTTTGAGATCTAAATGTTGGCAGTGATTAGTTTACTTCAAAGCAATCTTAACTGCTGCTATTTTGAGGGCAGACATTGGGAGAAAGGAGTAGGATGGAGTAAATCATCTTTGAATCTTTTAAATTAAGTGTGTCGGTATTTCCTAAATTCAGTAATTGTGCAGATATTTAGATGCTATTTCATCCATTCAAATTAACAGTCAGCTATGCCCTGTGTAAGTCCCTGTACAAATGACAAAACCGAGTTACAAGCTGCTGTGGGAAAAAGCCCAACCTAAACTCAACCAAACTAACCAAAACCAAGCCAGTTTCAATGGAAAACCCAAAGGACCCCTAATTTCCAGGACTCTATCAGCAACTGCAACAGTATATGTCCAAAGAAGACTACAGGGGACGAGAGAGGTAGGCTATGATTCTTGTTAGAAGACAACCTGTTTGTATCTCATACTTTGAGGAAAGGTTTCAGAGAATTCATCCTAGTGTAATACTGCCAAGAGCAGAGTCTGGATGAGTTATTTAACACTTAATATCAGTTCACATAAATTAACGTTGCCATGTAGGAGTGAGGGAACATGACTTTTTCAAAATAATTTTCTGCATTTCATATCCAAGAGTCATTTTTCATTGCTCACAAAGGCAAGGACCATCCTGCTCTTGCTAATTCTCTGGCCCTGTTTGCATCCCTGCAAACCTTTTCACAATGGAGTAGAAAGAGAGAATATTCCAGTGTGTACAATAAATTTAAAAAAAAAAAAAATCTTATAGAGAATAACTTATCTGGGCAACATAATCACAGTTCTGATCTATCTACCGCTCTGGTTTACAAGACACAAGACATCTCACAAGAACTATTTTATATCAGGATATAGTAAAACAATAAAAATTCAATGCTGCTTGTAAAATCTGTACAAAAGTTTGGTAGATAACTGGAAACAGACATGTTGCCCAGTAGAAACAGGTCTATTTGTATAGTAGGTTGTATAAACAACACAGATGTATATAATCTATGTAAGCTATCACCAGTCCTGCTCAGAATGCAATCTGATCATACTAGTCATAGGAATTATCTGCTACAGGCTGTGCAAGGAGACCACAGCCAGATTATAAATATATTTACAGATTTTAAGGCCAGAAGGGATAATTATGATCATCTAGTCTGATCTGCTGTACACACAGGCCAAAGACCCTCACATGATAATTCCTGTGTCAAATCAAACTACAGTCTGAAAAAAACCTTACTTGTTTTAGTTTAAACATATTCTGTTTCAACCACAGCAATGAAGAACAATCTAACATTTCCCTAGGTAAACTGTTTGACTGGTTAGGTTTTTTCACTACTCAAAACGTGTACCTCATTTCTAGCGTGAATTTGTCCAGAGTCTGCTTCCTACTACTGAATATTGCTACATTTTTCCCTGCTAGATTAAACAGATTTTTTTAATTAAAAAAATCTAATCCCTAACAAAGGGACTTGCAGACGGCAAACCAGTCACCTCTTCACCTTCTCTCACTCTTGAGTGGAACACCCTTCCCAATTTTTCAATGTCCTTTTAAATTATGGGTACCCACTAAAGCTTTGATGAAATTTCAACTTGGTATTAATCTTATATGGTCCAAGACTGCGTTTACATCCATAGCTATAGCAATCAACTAACAGCTCATATTCTGTTGTTTCTCTACCATAATCCTAGGCCCAGTTCATCAATGCCTCTAGTATTTGTTTCTTTACATTTTGCTGATTTAAAATTTGTATTGTTGAAAAGAGCCCACTTGACTAAGTGACTAATCAGTGCCTCCCCATGATTTTTAGCATCTTACCATTTTTGTGCCATTGGTAAATTTTATCAACGGTGATTTTATATACTCTTCCAAATAATGATGAAATACCAAATAAATGGAGCTGAAAGCACTGCTGTTTCTGGAACTGCCAGTTTATGTGCCACTTCATCTCTGTATCCTGGGGTTTTTTGGTCGGGGGGATTGTCACATAGAACAAGCTACTTTCACAAGCCTTGAGAGAAAGTGAGAAACTTGCTAAAACTTACTTTCATAAAATAAAATAAAATTAACTATGCTACCAATTCTTAATTAGTTAACAAATTCATTCTGTAGTTTTACCCAAACTTAGGTCAGGGTACTCCATTTATAATTTCAAGATCTTAATATTCTTTCTTTTTGGAAATACTAGAACAGAGCTTTTTTACTACTACGAGTGCTCTGGAACTTGCTCTGTGTTCCAAGACTTATTTTTTTAAATGAACTTTAATGATTTGAAGGGCTCTTCAGCCAGGGTTTTTAAGACTTTATCTACAAGTTATCTAGTCTCATTCATTCTAAAAAATATTAAAATGTAGTAGGCTACAGCATAACAGCCTCATTACTTAATGGCAGAACTGTAGGAAAATACTTATAAAAACCATCATGCTTCTTTCTGAGAACAGAACAGAAGAGTATTTAGTCTTCTATACCATGGTAGATAATTTTTTATCCATTCTTGTCCAGCATTAGCAAGATACCAATTGTTAAACCTGCCAGATCTACAGAATTTTACCCTGTTCTCCATAACCCTAATAGCCATGTACATATTTTTACTATTACTTTTCGTTTCCCTTACCAAATCTCTGCACTTCTAAAATATCTATTTATATTTAGTGCTGTGGGCCTCTTTATTCATTTTTCATACTTAACATGCAGCCATTCTTAAAAATCTGTACTGCACCCTACACTCCCGTTCCCCACCGAATGCGCCCCCTCCTTTTTAAATAAGATTTCTTAAGGAGTTTGTTTGTGGAGTATGCCCCTCTGCTCCTCATAGTGCTGCTCCTCAGTACAGTGAGGGCTGTGCCTCAGTACAAGAACCCCAACACCTAATGCTTTGGCAGCCAGTAGTGGGGATTTGACAGTCACTCAGGGACAGTGTGAGTTGCAATTTGATCCTACATGTTTCTAACCAGGCTATAGTTTTCTTTCATGCAAAGCAAATGAAATCAAACATCTTATAATTCCAGAGAATACTGCTTAATGAAAATATTGAAAACATTTTCCAGCATTTTTTATTTTACCATTGAAACAGTTATTGATAACCTATTTTATCCATTGTGCAGTAGATATTTTAGAAATGAATTGCTGTATGGTTTAATTAGTTCATTATTATGCCTATTCTTACACGGTAATTTCTTTTATCATTCTAATCATTCACTTCACACTTTTTAAACCAAATGGAATATCAAAGGTTCTGTAGGATTATTTTTGGATCCTGCACATGTTTCACCACACAATTAATCTGTTTGTCAGAAATACTAGTTAACTACTTCTCTTTACTACTTTCCTTTACTAGTGATTTTTCCCTATTATATAAGATGAAACTACCCCTACCCTGTAAAAGGACAGATTTTTGATGCTTTTGACTCAGTTTATTAAAGATTTTTCAATTGTGCACTAGGCATTACAATAAAATATTTTAATTTTTATAAAGTTTTATAATTGAATATTTTCCTTTATTTATATCTCATCTGCAATATTTATTTAGTCTTTTTACATGTCTTTACTTAGTTAAAACGCAGAGAGATAAATACGGTTGTTACTTTGCAGGGAAGATTCAGTACATTAATATAAACTGTACACTAATTCCCCCAAAGCATATATATATATGTTGTAAACCTGAAGACTTTTTACACAGCTGCTTATTGCTAAACAGTGCCTTGTCCAGAAGGGGACAATCTGTGTCTCTAATTGCTGTCACTGAAGCTGAGATTCATTATGTGACTTTCCCATTAAAATGTGAGCATTAATTTGTATAATGAAATATCACCCACTGCAGTGTTCATTAGCCATGCCCTACTGTATACTGCACATTGTTAGCTACCTAGAAACTGTAGTTAATTTCACTAATGGATATTTCCCTACTTAGTGTTTGGTAGGAAATTTATACTGTAACATTACCTCTTAAACTTTTAAGGAAATTTAAATTCAATCAATTATTTTCAACAAAAGTTTGGGATGTCATTAAGACAGGAGAAAAGGCATGCTGTACAATGTTAAGGATGGGAAATCTGGAGAAATCTACAGAAATGAAAAGTCCTTTTAGTTCATCTTAGAAATGTAAGAATAAAGGATGTTCAATACCAAAATTGTCTCCTCTTGGAGCACACATACCCATTTTCCTTAATTATTCATATTGCTCATCCCACTACATGCGCCTTCAGAGATTGGCAACAGGCAGTCTTTTTTTAGGAAGAAAATGTGAATTGAATTCATTTAAAACAGCACCATTTTTACTGTATTTCATCAGTTCATCTAAGCTAGTTTTAAAATTGGCTAGTCACATTTCCAAGGGAAAATGCAGTAACACTGTAAATGTACATAATACATCTCATACATGTAAGACGTGTCATACATTTCGTAACATACTCTCAGTCAATGGACACAGCCCTGCCAAGTTTTTTCTTCCTATCCCTCTCTTTCTTAGGTTTCTTCTGTTTAGCACAACCCAAACTTTCTTCAGGGCTCTACTTGGCTCATGCACATTATTCTTTTTTCATTACTCAAGGGATTTAACTGTGACAGTCATACTGGGAATATACCTGAGCACCTAATGACCACGCAAACCCAAACTGGTCTACATCTGCAGTAGCTTCTGAATGCTAACGCAAGGTGCAAAGAGGTGCTAGAACTAATCTGAAACCGGTCCCTACATAACGTGTCACTTGTCAAAGGTAGAACATAATTTTTTTTTTTTACACTTAACTGTTTCCGTGCAGTCCAAAGGCCTAGGCATATAAAGTAAAAACCACACCCATTTATTTGATTTCAGTGGGAATTGAGAGTGCTCAGGAACATAAAGAAGATTCTCAGCTCCCTGAATGAAGGAACCTTAAATTGCTGCCCCCAGAGGGGAAAAATGGAAACTCTGGAAGCATCTGCATATGGCACATTATGGGTCTGAGATACTTAGATGGTTTTCTTTTTCACAAAGCCTGAGCATCTCTAAGCCTTCTGTGTTATAACCTTCTCAGCTGTATTATAGATTATTTTATAACCAGGAAGCTGAATCACAAAGCAGCCAGTCCACCCGCATGTCTACTATGCACTACTGGTACATATATATGCTTTGCCCTTGTTTCTGCATCTCTTCACTCAGTGAGTTTGTGTGAGTTGAAGTAGGTAGCTCTGCAGAAGCAGGACCATACAGCCATCTCTATTCACTGGCCAACGTAATGAAGTCATCCAGGAGGGCTACAAGAGTTCCGTCTGTCCTCTCTAAGCCCCGAGGCTCTGAAGCATTCTGCCCTAAGAGTCCTTCCTTTCTTCTCTCGGGATCATACTAAGGAACTGTCTCATCCTTCAACTGTTTTTAGAGCAAGAAAGAGGAGGAACTGATTTCACGTAATTATGCCCTTTTCTTCTTATCATATGGGAACAATCAGAAATCGTATCTTACTATCTTCCCCTTAAAGCTCTTCCTGGCTGAATATCATTGAATTAGATAAGAAGAAAAATCCTCGACAATTCTGTGTTGGCACTCAACTGAGCGTGCTAAATAAAACCTTGTGGTTTTTTTCTCCTTCAGAAGCTTATTATATGATAGCAAACTACACAGAAACTGAGACTCGGTGTGGAGAAGGTTGCAACCGTGAAATATCCAACAGAAAAAAGAAGCAACCCAAGCGACTAGCTAATTCTTCTAAAACAGAACACAGCTTCCTCCTCTTGTGGAGGATTAAACGGCTTCTCTAGCTTTTTTAGGCCAATTGCCACAGAAGCCCCTCCTGGCTGGATCAGACTTTGGGTCTTGTCTTGGCATGTGTACCAAACCAACCTACTCGTGTGCCTCCAAACACACAGATGTTTGAAGGAACCTGACTTCTGCTGAGCTGCTTGAGCTCATCTCTAACAAACAGGTGCTGTGAGAACAAGAACAGTAATTGAGTTAATGTAGTGGAGAAACACAGTAAAGTGTTTTTTATCAGTCAGTTATATGATCCAGGCATATAATAAAGACAGAGTGTGACATAAAAGGCAGGAAACTGTCCCTGATAAGTATGAGCTAACTGATATTTGTTTAATAACTGGTATCTATTACATCATTTCCATTTACTGCAAAGGAACTTAATTTTTATTTAATAACTCCAGTAATTTGCCAATTTACATTTTTATAATATTTATTAGGATTATTTCCAATATGTAAAACATTGCTCCATTTAAACATACTCTTGTCATTATTTACAAACACTTTGTTCTCAATCTAATGGAAATTGATCTTTATCTATTTTAAAATTATAATGATTTTTAAATATATTGCAAATGTTGTTTCAACAGTCTGTATGATTTTTTTTTCCATTATTTTATACATGGTTTATTTTTTCTTGTTTTAATTTTATTTAGTCAGTTTTAATATGCTCCATTGCAATTAATTTACTTTCCATTAATTCTAAGCCACAAATACCAAATGCGTAATCACTGCCATCTTTAAAACAAGAACAAAATGACCACTATATAATAAAGCAAAAGGGAGAGATGGGTATCCTCAGGTTATTTTAAAGAATTTTTCTTTGCACGTCCAATAGTAAAAATGTCACTGTTTAAACCTCATAGTTACAAGATTATTTTCCAATAAAATAACTACCATTTCTTTTACTACATTAGAGAGCACACAAATAGGGTTTTCACTGTTCCCCCCTTTTTTTTTTTTTTTAAACAAAGCCCAATGCACAGAAAAGAATATTCCTGTCCTAAATGGTTTGCAATCCAATCAGACAAAACCACATTAGGGTGCCAAATTTTAAAATTCCGATCCAACCAGTGTGGTATACTCCTACTCCACAATCCAAAGAAAGAAGAATAAAAATACAATGAAGAAACTTTCCCATCTCAATAATGAAATTTTTTTCTTTAAATAATTTTCAGCCTTCATTTTCAATTTTTCAAAATCAGGCCTCACATTTGCAAACTCAACATTAAGTATTACATCTGTGCAAGCACATAGGAGAAACATGACTGCTGATTTTGGGAAGGGAGGAAAATACTGCTTATCTGGTACTTCAGTGAAATAAAAATTAAAAGTGAAGTTTTTCAAGTAGGAGGTACAACTGGAAAGTATTTCTTCATGCAATTTATTTTACCTATCAATTAGAAAAGTAGCAGTAAAATTCTGAAATTCATTTAAGATGGTTTAAAAAGAAAATTACTCCACAATTACAGTGCCCACTACGTCTGTTTCCAAAGAGAAGTATCCTAAATCTCCAGTTTTGCATACTCTCCCAAAGCCTACTATGATACCTAAGACTTGGAAGAAAACAGTATCACACTGGCCATATACAGAATTTCTAGTTAACAGGACCTGAGGATATCAACATTGTATGTCAGATTTTAATTATGGATAGAGTAAGTCTTATTAAACATATACTGTGTCTCTACACGAACCTTACCATGCACATCCATAACTTCAAGCAAACAAGGTATTATAATTTAAATGGAGTCGTTATAGTTTACTAGTATCGAGAACAGTCCACCCAATGAATGACATACCAAAATAAAGTGAGAATCAAGACCAGTAGTAAATCTCTGTAGGGTAGAAATGCTGTGACTGTTACTAAAATAAAACATGGTAAGTTTTACCACGGTGCAAAACATGTTAAGTTTTACTACTTACAAGTACTAAGTCAGGTGAGTTCTAGTGAAAAAAACCCGCAGATCCATGAAGCTGATGTATTCATATGAACAGGTTAAAAATGAGCATGCCAAATGGAACAAAAATAGTAACTCTGAGAAAAACATATAGAATCCCTAAGCAGATGCTAAGGAAGGCCTTTGAAGCAAGTTAGTATAACTAAGTCTGAAACCAATAGGCTTATGACTATTGAAGGACAAGGGTAATTGAAGGAAACAGTGATGAAGCAGGGAAGGAGACAGAAATAACCTCAACTGGGAAAAGATGATTCTATTAAAGTGGTCTTTATCCAACAACACATTCCTTGTGCTTTTATTTAAGACTGTCATATATCTTTCTCAAAAGACTTTCTCCAACTAATGAGTCCAAATCTACACTGGGAATTAGGGCTCCTAGCCACATATTATTTTAACCCCTCCACACACGGCATGTGTCGACAGTGCTCCGCTCACTTGTTCCTCTCACCTGTATGTATTCTCAAGTGGACCTTTAAGTGATGTGATGTTCTGAAAGTTTTTCCACAATATGGGCAGT
Source organism: Aptenodytes patagonicus (assembly GCF_965638725.1). Taxonomy (NCBI): domain Eukaryota; kingdom Metazoa; phylum Chordata; class Aves; order Sphenisciformes; family Spheniscidae; genus Aptenodytes; species Aptenodytes patagonicus. The sequence continues at coordinate 13,601,246 of NC_134959.1, forward strand.
CTTTCATGGCAGAACCAAGGCTCCTGTCTCTCAGTAAAGCTGGCTGCTGGACTCCTACAGATCTCCCAGCTTCTTCTCCAATGTCTGCAACACAGAAATGTTCTCACATCACTTCAGCACATGACAGAAGTTGTTCTCACTAAAACTGCTAACACAACACAAAGTTAAACATGTCAATACTACACCTGTCTATTTCATTCTTTAAATCTGACAGAATGCTGACAATTCATGTATTTTCTTGTTATTTGTCTTAAATTATTTCATCTTTCCTATCATCATTTTAAGCAGCATATGGTACCTTTCTATTGAACTGAATTATACAAGAAAAGAAACAGCTGCGTCAGCAGCTGGTTTGATTTCTTCTTTTGCTTAGTTCCTATTAATTTTTCCCCAAAAAGTTTTAGATTGTTGTTTTGTTGAATCTATTTAATTTATAAGTATTGTGAAAATCTGTATGCTTTTAGAGGGAAAAAGTTTGCATCAGTGTATTAAAACCTCCCAAAACAACAGAATTGCGGTGATGCAGGAGGGTGGGAGGCTCCAACAGCAGTGGCATGTCAACACACAAAGCTAATCAACTTCCTTCTGCAACACTTCAGCATTGGAGTTACAACACATAACCTAGTAAGTGACCTAATATCATGGGAAAGGCAATGAAAAAATGGTCAGATGAGTGGGAATTCCTTCTCCCTCTCACCCACAGCTCCTGAGTTTTCTCCTTCAGTGTTCACAGCTACACTTATTCTTTGCATCATAATACAATGGGTGAGACTCCAGGACATCTCTTCTCTCTCCTGATATAAAGGACAGTCATTCTCAGCCATCTTGAACAAGCTGCTATTATCCAAGCAGGCTATGAACAAAATAAATTACAAAAGACTGACATAAAAATTGCAAAAATGTAGGGCATTTTAAAAAAGTCATTATTCAAACCACACAAGACTCATCTATCATCTTGTACTTACAGGGTCATGTAATATCACATATATGTATCAATTCATGATTTCACCAAAAAGTACCATGGCAAATGTTGAAATTCTGAGCTGGATTTATGCTACTGGCATGCCACAGAGGTGAAATACACATGGACACATCATCACACCACTATGCAAAAGCTGAGCTATCTGGGCTATATTGAGGTGGGGAGCATATAGTTAAAATCTGCATGCAGAGTCTTGATTATTTCAACCATAAACTACTGACTAAAAATGTTCTGTCTTTACCTATTTGATATGTAACTGAAGCTGTCAGGAAACATAGTGCAGTTTACACAGCATTGCCTCTTAAATGGAAGAGATGGGACATAAGAAAGACTTAAAAATTTGGCTCTAATAAAAACTATTCACACAGTAGCAGAGACCCAAATACCACATTTCTGGAAAAGGTAACACTAACAGGCATTTCATTATTTATTATAAAATGGTCCCTCTAAACTATTTCACTTAAAGCTGAAAGAAGGGGATGATAGAATGATAGAAATACATATATATAAAAATGCTTATCTTAGTCATGTATGTAATCAAGCTATTGCTAGTTTTCAAAAGGCAAAATCTCATAGTTTTCACATCACATGCTTGTTTAACATTTTCTGATTGTTCTTAGACTGCAGAGTTAAAGCACAATATTTAAGTTGGAAAGCTAGTAACTGTCATTTTGAATTATTCACAAGTATGTAAAGTAACATACTGCAGGAGTGTATTTTGTCTTTAGGAGTCCAGCAAAACATATACAGGTGCTAGTCTATAATTCCAATCTCCCTAAAGAGTTTAGATTTTCCCCTTTTTTCCTCCTCAAAAGTTGTATATAATCATGTCTTAAGCTGCTTCGGGAAAAAATGAATTCCTGAGTGCAAAAAGCTTTTTCTGAAGTGCAAAATACAGAATGCATGATGATAAACTGCAGGATTTTATTTTGGTTTTCAATAAATACTATATGAGCATTATAGATAAATATATAGATAAAGCTAACAAGCCACTCAGGAGAAATTTACCGAATAAGTCTACTAGTTATGTTTTGCTATATGTCACTCTAAATGATGGCCTATTATCCATTTGCCTTTTATCTTTCTATCTAGAATATGTGTGGCCCAATAAAAAAGAATAAATTTGTAAGATAAACAGCTCGCTTTGCAGATTTAAGAGTCTAATTTTCACTTTACACAAAATTGAATTTTTTCAAGGCAGCGAGACGATGGAGTTTACTCTAGCACTAATCCCTCTGAAAAAGCAAACTGAAAACAACAATGAAGCAAAGAAAGATGTGGGTGGTCTGAAGAGTTTTCTTTTAGATTTAAGTAGACATACAGTAGATAGCTCCAAAGGCTTTGCTCCAACAGGGGCCTTACCTTGAAGAATTTTTCTTCCCACAGTGAAAGCATTCCTAAGACTTTAAAGCTGGGCTGAGGGGTTTTCTTTTGAATTCCTCTGCCTACAAAGCCCACCGAAGCGCTGGAGGCCATCGCTACCTGAATGAGCAGCTTTACATCTAAGTTCTTTTATTTCAAACAATGAAAAGATATGTTCAAGGCTGCCGACTGCCCCCATCAAATGCTACCCCAACTTCTTGCTAGGGCCCCATTTTGGCAAATTGTACCTATTTGTCAAAGCACTTAAGTTTAAAATGTGCTTAACTTTAAAATGCATTTAAGTCTCACTGACTCTGCTACCAAGGTTTTTTTTTATACTGAGTCTCTTAAAGCAATCTATGGAAAGTGAAGGGGGGAAAAACTGACACAGAAAAAGAAGAGATCAGCAAGGAAGAAGTTAAGAAGCAAACTGGTGAATAGAGACCATGCCAACAACAGTATGCGGGGAATGAAAAATTTCATCTCTACCAATAATCGTGCATTCTACACCTCTGATGTCCCCTTTCTCCTGCTACTGAGACCCCCTTCCTAAGTAGAAACTCTCAGTTCTGTTAAATTGTGCAAAACTGTAGTAATGTTTTACAGACCTGCAGAACTAGGATTAGCCCCAGCAAATTAATTTAATTTATGATTTACTCGGGATTTGAGCTATGGTTTTTGGGCTGCTCAATTCCGAGGATAAAAGATCAGGAAGGAAAGACAACAGTTACTTAGCTTACAGCCATTGTGGTTCACTGAGTTATGTGGTCTACATGATGTGCACTCGATGCACGTGTGATTAGACTGCTTTTTCTACTACCTACTTCCATTATAGGCAGGTCTACGTCCTGAATGTCTTCCTGCCCATCCCTACCTTTCCTGATTGGAGTGCAGGAAATAACAGAACAGAGTATAAAATATTGTATAGATGTACATGCTAGATGTAAGGCTTCCGAGCCTTGCCTCTGAACTCACTTTCGCTGAGCTTTCCTTTCACTTTCAAAGCATCTGTTCACAGCAGAAGTCGTGGACAGAAGAGCAAAAGGCAACATTCAGTTCTATATATGAAACCGGTCTTTGTGTCAGTATAAGGAGAAGGCAACAGCTGTGAGACCTCCAGCTGCTACGTATGCTGTACCTGCTGGGCAGGCAGATACTGCTCCGTGGCACAGGACACAGAGGAATTCAGCCATGAAGCAGCTTCTGGGGTGGTATGACATGGACACCTCTTGCGTGCCATGCCTCAGCTACACTTAATAACTGACTGTGTGCGTGTTCTCATGGGACAAATGCAAAGGAAAGAAAGTTCCCTTTAACATCCGTATCAGAAGGTGGCAATTGGCTGCATAACCGAAGAGCCAATTTGGCCAAAATGTGAGCAAATCTATTTGCCACACAGACTGAAATTAAAACTAAGCAATCCGTAAGATCAGTATTTGAAGGACTAGCCCTTCTTCAGACAGATGCCCACTTCTCAGGAGAGGAGGGACAAAAAGCCACCACTCCTCACCTAGGATGGAGATGACCCACGTAGTGCTGCAGGCTGCTTTAACATCCCCGTGGTACCCAGAAAGGAAATTTCCACAGAACCAGATAATCCCAATAAACAGTTTTGAGCCAGGAGCACTTTTACAGTAGCAGGTTAAAAGAAAGTGAGAAACACACCAGTGAATCCTTTTTTACAGCAGGTATCTTACTAGGTATCAGAAATGATCTACCCAGAAATGAGCCACTGCCACGGCTGGCAGTGCCCTCAGCACACAGATAGAAATGCTACAAAGGCACAATGCCAACTTCAGTGGATATTTCTAGAAAAGAGAAGACAGACTTAGGTGGATAGTGAATCTGTGTACTCAAAGCAGAAGCTATCTAGCCAGTCATATGAAGAGCAAAAGAAAAAGAATTATTTGAAATTTCCATATATGTTCTGTACAACTGGTCTACCTGTCTGGGATGAGTCTATAAACATGATTAGAAAAGGATTGATTGCTTTTGTAAAAAGAAACCTGTTTTCGGTTTGTTAGGTAGCAGCACTGACTTCAGTCATGTTAGCAGCCAAATTTTCAAAGGAGCATCTATGTACACGTCCCATAAATTTTACCAGAGTACTTATTTGCTGCATGTATGTGAAAGTGCAGGGATTCACAAAGAGGTACTTTCATGTTCAAAGGAGCTAAATTGCAGTCCGCATGCAGACTAAATTATCAATGAAGTCAGTTGGAATTTGTCGACACAAGGATTGCCAAATTAGCCAAAAACAGGCAATCACATGGAAAAGGTAATCAACTCACAAAATAGGTAATCACACTTACAAGTATGTGTTTGCTCTTGCACATTTTTCAGACATTATTAAAGAACCCTTTGAAAATGTGGCCAGAAGCCTTTAAAGCTGCACATAATCCCAGGTTTTCATTTATTTCTGAAATTCAAAATATTTGTAGTTCTTTAGAACTGCCTGTAAAAGTTAATGAAACATGGTGCAATGAGAAGTGGTAGTGACCATGGTTATTTTTTTATGATCTATAAACCACCCAGATTAGCCCATCTTGTGGCAGGAAAAATTATATCCTGAATCTAACGTCAAGAAGGGAGTCAGAAGATACTCAGTGTGTTAATCCTGTCACTGCTGCCACCTTTATGCAACTATGCTTGGACTCGACCACCTCATTCCCGGGGAAGCAGCATAGGATACGCAAAATTTCTGGGAAAACATGCTTTACCTTTCTTGCCTATTCCTTAGAGAAAGCTTTAGCGATACTGAAAATAGTGGAAAATAGGAATACAATTAGGGATATAATTAACCATATTTTCCTAGCTACCTGAAGTAGCTTCAATTAGCATGCTTCGATGTAAACGAGAACAGAATCTGGCCCAGTGCTCATAATTTGAAATTAGAATCCTATTAGCAGATGTCACTACACTTTTTTGCTAGTGAAGTTCATGGCTTAAAATAAAAGAGTCTAATATTACTAAATATTACAGTTATATTTTAGGCCTCCGGAAAGAGTTACTAATGTCTTAGGTCAGGAACAACTTGCTGTCTCTATTGTTTCATCAAGGATTTAGGTTTTATAATGACCATATATGGGAATCTTAAACTGTTAGGCATTAATATGGATTGGCAGAGAATTTGTTTAAACACAGAGCTATTTTAGAAGAGAATTGGAAAGGAGGCCTGCGAGTAAGAAAGCAGCATTCACATTGTTTGTAATATTAGAAATAAAGATTATACCAAAGGTTCCACTGGTAAATAAAAAGATACCGCTGCTGACATCAGACTTCCCACTTAGCCCTCTGAACCACACAGGCAAACAAAAGCCACAAACCGCCCTGCCTCTGCTACTGATTAGTGCGTTAGCAGATTTAAATTTAAAATACATTCTAAATTAAACTGAAGTAAAATGCCCACAACCATTTATATGAGGTAAGACTTGCAACATTTAGAAGTGGGCAAATGGCCGTCATAGCCAGTACCTCGGGCTATGGGGGAGCTCTCTAGGTGTTATTTCAAGCACAAGAGAAAGGGAGCCAAAATATTCTAAGCAATTTTTTAGTAACTGGTGGGCTGGTGACTTGGGGGCAGCACATACACCTTAAGCCCATACTTGGAGCACGACACACTTGAAGATTGGTGGTTTTCACACCCCATGGGTGCAAAACACTTTGCAGGACAATACTGCATGTATGCAAATGTTGGTTATATCTTCATGCTTTTCACTGTGGTACACATTCTGAGAAACACACAAGAGGCTGTATATACAGCACAAAGAGACATCAGTAGACACTTAACCAAAAATTAAGCTTTTGTTTATCACAAAATGTTTCTTATCCTCTTTTTTCATTTTAATCAAATTCCCTGCAGAGTTTTTGTTTTGGAGTTCTTGGCAGTCTTACTTTTCAAATTGTTCTAAATCTTTAAAACCTTTTAAGATAATCAAAGTTCAAACACAGTTTCTGAGTACATCATTTTAGCTGCCTGATTTGTTTGAAGAATCGTGTGACCAAAAGACACAGAAAATCAGATGTAGTACCTAAAAACCATGGCTGGTTACTTGCCATTAACTTACAGAGCTCAGTTTGGACTGAAAATTAAGCATATTGAAAAAAATTATTTTTTGGAGAGAACATTTTTTGCATAAGACCTTTTTAACTGTATTTTCTTTTCTGAAGAAAGACGACATCTTAAGCACCTTACAATATCTTTCATTTAACAATTGGCAGAAGGAAACTCCCAGATGAACATTGGCTTGTGTCTTTCTCTTTAACCAGCTGAGTGATCCAAGCTTTTAATAAAGCTGTTCCAATTATTGTAAAAGTCATCTAGTACCTTATAGCCACAAATATTGACAGTTTATTGCACAATGCATTCATGACATTTGAAGGTCACATCATACATAATACATACACTTTTATAAAAGTGTCTGGAACAAAGAGATACATGATCAGCAATTACATCTTACCATTTGAGGGTATGATTTTATACTTATTTAAAATGAAATACTATATGAAATGCAAATTGTTAATAAAACACAAAATAGTTAATTTTCTGTATTTATTGTTTTATTAATCAGTGATACTGAGTTCAGTTGTGTAAAATCAACAGAACGTGGTCCATGCCCCAAGAAGATTACAGTTAAATATCATTATCCTGCAAACCATCACACATATTCTTAGCTCAGCATGAGAAGAAAGTAAGCTTAAAACTTTAATCTCGCTACTGTCTACCTCTCCAGCCCTAGTGAATTCAATGAAACTTCAACACTTGAATCGGGACCTTAGCATATTATTGAAATATTAGTTTTGATAAAATTGAATCAAAATGAAACTGAAAAGAGTGCTGAAGAATTTTTTTTTATATATATGGATATTCAGGCATATCAAACTTCTTCATCCTCTTCCAATGTTCACGACTTCTAAGGCCATTCTAAAATCACACGCATTTGCACAAATGGTATCATTAAAAGGTGTAAGTTGCAATTTATGCAGTCAGACCTGTGCACAGTCCTTCAATGAAGTCAACAAACATCAGGAATACACAGAGCATGGCCATGAGAGTGCTTGTCTTTGGTTAGATAGTCTTCACTTTTAAGGCATCACCACTAGGTCCTGGAACCTCCAGCTACCTAATGGGAGCTGAGCTTGCAGCAAATGACCATGGATTGCTACATCATTCCCTCTAACACCATTTTTGCTGGTTTGTTTCAAAATCCTGCTATCTACCTTCCTAAGACCTTCACATGCAAGACTCTTCCACCATCCAACTCCGTCAATGGCTTTTCAGTTCTGCTACTCCAAAATCACGGCTCTGAAATCCCACTTCCCTAATTTGACTGTATAGATCAAAGCACTTCAGATCCCAAAACACCGAGTTTGCCAGATGATGTTCATGAAATTCCACTAGACTTGTATAATCTTTCCACAGGAAAAGTGGATGCTTTAGCAGAGGATGGGTCTGTTTGTTATCTTAAATGTAACGCTAGTTACTCTCAGTGATGAGCTTCTGCTTGTTCTTGCTTTCTTCAGAAGTGCACATTTGAGCTGCTAGAACACCTTATTGTACTTCTCTGTACAGAACACCTATCTTCACAAGCAAAGCAGACACTTACTCTTTGGATCAGCTATGCTGGGCTTAAATATGTACTCATGGATCTTTCCTTGGTATTTTGCCAATGTTCTTTGTCATCTATCCTCAAAATTTACTCCGGTGTCCATTTATACTTCTGATAGCAATGTTAGCTCCCAAACCTTCCATATGACATACTTTCCATGGTTTTCTCCTCCTTTTCTTAAAACAAGCTTAGAATATTCTGTTTTTTTACCAAATGTTCATGCCAACAGTGCTCTGTGATTCTCATGTAAGCCTGTCTCACTAGTTTTCTTACCCAAACCCTTGTCCCACCTGTGTTAGCTTTGATCCTGTCACCTAAATTTGAAATGGGCACTTGATTACTGAGCAGAGAGGGCAAGGTCTTTCCACACTTCCTACAGATTGTTTACTGCTTTTGGAGAAAATTCCAGTGGGGAATCTAAGCAGAGAAGCTATCCAACTGGACCATCTTTTGGATTTGTATGTGTTATTTGTAGGCAGGTGTTCAGGTACCAGATGGCCTTGAAGCCCGTACTACTCAGGTTATAGCAGCTTCTACAGGCTGTCTGCATCATATTCCCATCTCTGAGATTTGCAGAGTGGCTACATGGAGCTTGATAAACACTTTTACCCAGCATTGCTCTCCTGATGCCAAGGCTAGATCAGATATCCAATTTGGGAGAGTTGCCTTACAGTCCCTCTTTAATTAAGTACTCCTGATCTCCCACTCCTGGGATGGATTGCTACTGCTGATTAAGCTCCAGAAGTAAGGATCTGTGGAGGCAATTTCATGAGGGAGAAAATGAAGTTGCTAGCTAATCAACTAAAATATCCATTAACTGGACTTCTGTGAATGAATATATTGCCTTCTTCCTGCTTCCATACTTACCCTGTTTCTTCCACATGTTAGCATCTCTACATACCTATAAACCAAACAGGTAAGGTGTACTTCATTATGACCTCTATCTTCTTCCTAAACTACATGTGGGACAAACAGAACCATTTGGTACAGTGTACAGGCTACACTATGAAGAAAATCCAAGACGGTGTCAGTGAACGGTAGGAAAGATGGTGAATCTGGGTGGAAGAGAGTGGTATTGAACCTACTTTCTCTAGGTTCTTCACGTGTGCCCGACAATACAGAGTCTGTGAGATTTTAAAAGGCACAAATTAACACCCAACTCCACATAGTTTTCAAAATCCATTAATATATTTTAAAATCTTTTGAGTAGTTGTATGGAAATATTTAATAACTACACTGGCCAAGTTTCACCCTGAGTTGCTGGGCTTAAACAAATCCAAAAAACAAACAAATCATTTCTTCAAGTCAGAACCACAGACTTGCCTACATTGTAAGTAGCTCTTGGAGCATCAGGTACCATTGGAGAAGTTTTTGCATACTATTGATTAAGAAAAACCCGTTTTCATTATTATTATCATCTTATCACAGGGTGGCAAAATCAGCATAGAAGTGCCAGTAGCAGGTCATCAGATTTTATAAAAATTCATTCTAATAAAGAAAAATGTAAATTATTTAAAATGTCACAGGAACATCTTTCCGTAGACACCAGTGAGAAAGAAACCAACAATAGAATCAGTCACATAAAAACAACTGTACAGGTAGCTAAATTAGTAATTTCCCCCTCAACAAAATGAGAAAGAATTAAAGACTGTCATTCCATTTACAGATTACTGATTACAGAGGTGCTGACAGTGTCTCCAAAAACTGAATAATTTCACGGTGTGTGTTACAACATTTGGACAGACTATGACAGCATAGACTTTTCCAGTATCTGTATTTTCTTACTTTTTACTTTCCACTGCTGCCTTCAAACTAAATGACTGCTTTGAGCTAATACAAATACCTCTGTAAATAATTTTTCTCCCATTTAACTTCTTTGGTACACGCCACTTCAGCATAATTTCCAACTTCTTTCCCCATTTCACAAAAAATGAGCTGTACTTGAAGAAATACTTATGAGCAACTCTGAACTGCTGAATCTATTTTACCAGCACCCTTTTTCTATAAATAAAATGTTAATGACATGAGTTTTGCTATAACGGAAAAATATTGATTAAATTCATTACTTCTAGTCTTAAGAAGGGATCCTTTAACTGTTCAGGTTTTTTTTTTTCCTCATTGGTTTAACAGTATATTGTGGGCATACTGAGATCACGATGACTTTAAACATGATATTATATGAATGGGCTCATTAATTTCTTTATACTAATGACGTATCTCAAAAAGTACACTACTAGGTCAACCTGTATCCGTGTTTTGTAAAATAGCCTTAAAGTACACTGATAACATGCTATTTGCGGCAATAAAAATATGAAATGCTGCCTATGGAGCTCATGCATCAATAATCCAGTTTCCCTTTTCTACTACAAAAATATAAAACTTGTTGTCTGAACTATCCTGGTAAAAAAAGAGAAAAAATACTATTTTGAACACTCTCCTCTGATTTAGCTGAGCTTGTGGCAATAACTGGTTTAGGCATAGGCTTCAGTATGCTGGAATGATCCTGAAACTAATTTTGCATGTGTTGGAGTTGGACTGTGGCCATGCACGTCAGTATGCTGGAACAGAGTTATCTAAATCCTGAGCCTTATTTTACATGTGCTGGTATTGGACTGTGGCCCTGCAATCTTTTAGGTCTCCATCTGTAGCTATCAAAGCCAGGGTGTGCCCAGCTACTCGCTACTGCTCACTGCTTTCCTTCCACAGGAAAGCTACAGGCTCGCAACCACCCTCCCACACATTGGGGTGGCTGGGAGCTCTTCAGAGTCCTGGCAGGTCTCATCAACCTTCCTCTAAAGCCTCTTTGCTACCATGGCCAGCCTTTCGCAGTGCATCACGCTTCTTATATCACTACAATCCTAGATAGTTATCAAGTCCCACAACAGTGATGAGAAATATCAACCTCTCCGACGGATGTTCCCTCAGATTCAGTGAGTTAATTCTTCTTGCAATACCAGGTAAACCAGCCCAATAATTTTTAAGCAAGCTATGGAGACCACAGCTCCCAGACTGATGGAAGTCCCCTCTGAGTTTTCCCAGCCTGGCAGTGCTTTCCCTGCAACCATTGGCCAAAGGGATTTGAAGTCGACGGCCTAGTCAGAACAACAAAGAAAGTTGTTTTCTTCGGGGGGGGGGGGGGGGGGGGGAGGGGAGAGGAGAGGAGAGGGGAGGGGAGACGGGAGGGGAGGGGAGGGGAGAGGGGAGGGGAGAAGGGAGGGGAGGGGAGGGGAGGGGAGGGGAGGGGAGGGGAGATCAGGCACTCGGAAGCCACATTCCTCCAAAAACACAAGAAATGCTGGCTGTGCACAAATCTGCAACACCAATACAGAGGCAGTAATGGGGACTGAGCAAAGCAAAGGTAGTTGTACAAAATACTTATCACCCCCCTAAGATGAACTGGTAACCTCGAGAGACGTACAGGCTGATGGTAACATGGTGCAAAGTTTTTGCAAGCCTTCTTCCACTTGTTTACAGTTCTTCCACATTAATTCACCGGCAAATACATATTTTAACCCATCAGGAGCATCTATAAAATTAGGAGATGATCTGGACTAAATTATTTGCAAGCACATTTCTCTACCAGAAATTAGTAACATTTTGCCTCTATGGAGCCTACCAAACTGAGGAAACAACTTCACACTAAGGTCAAAGTTAGGCATTCGAATGAAGATCGGGCATTCTTCTGTGACTGGACAGACACAAGTTAGCTTACTGTCTGCCTCAGAGAAAGAGGAAGATTTATTTTAGAAGAAGGAGGGTTGTTCCATTTCTTAACTTATTAGCAATGCACTTTCTTCAAACTCCAATGGTAAAAGAAATTCAAAACCCAGGTAGTCTGCATGCGCGGAAGCACCTTTTGCTTAATAAATAATTCAACCATGTATTCCTTTTTAATTTAAAAATGGTTTGACTGAACAGTCAACAGAGTGAACTAAAGTTGGCAAAATAGCGTGTTGAAAAATTAAAAAGTGTATTCAAGGCCGTAGTCATTTGCTTCACTTCTCTCATACTGGACAGACAGGCTGTGCTGAAGTTCTAGCTTTTTTCTTTTTCCTTTAAATTATACACATACAGTCACATGATGCTCACTTGATTTTGAAAGCTGCCTTGCCCTGGAATTAGTCTGTCTCTCTTTCTGTTACCAGCACAGCAGCCACTGCTCCTCTACCTCATGAACGTCATCAGAAATTCAGCCAAAATGTTCTCATGAGCTCCTCTGCCACGACTGAGGGCCAGACTTAACTATCGACCATCTTGGAAAACAGAAATACTGTAAAACATTCTGGAAATATTCAGACCATCATCTGAATGATGGTCCCATATATTAATAAGTGTATGGTAAGGTACAGGAAACACATCTGGCTGCAAAAATCTGCAGATAATGATGTAATGAAATCCATCCCGGGACTGAATTTGTAACATGCTATTGCAAATGCATACAAATACTTGGAATCAGTCGAGTGCATTTGGTACTGACTAATCCTCTTGAAGACAGTCAAAGGCATATAGCACTATCTTAAGTACGAATTCACAGGCTCAGTTTCTGTAAAACAAAATTCTTAGCAGTAAGCAGCTGAGGATAAGAAGGAAAAAAGTGAATAGAGTAAATTCTTACACTTAGCCTTCTACACCACAATGTTTAAAAGAATTTCTTGAACCTTAGAGCAGACAGCAAGGAAAAAGTAATGCTGTGGCGAAATGTCCTTATTTCAGATTCCTGGAGATCTACCCGTTCCCCCACACATCCCAAAGCAGCAGCAGCAGGTACTTAATGCCTTCCTAACAAAGCACAACCTTTTAGTCTCCACTCAGCAGAGTGTTTGATTCCGATCACTGTGAATGGCTTTACAATGTTTTGTGCCCTTTCTGATCAGCGTCTTCTGAACCAATGACCACTCTGCAACCATCACGCAACATCCACCAACGTGAAATTACCAGCTTGATGATGCTCACGTGACATTAAATGCTGATGGAAGGAAATCTTATCTCAGAAAAGTAAGACATGCAGGAAAGAAGATCTTTACAGGGAAGGAAAATAGGGGAAACGTAACCCTTACAAAGTAATACTGACTTTAAAGAAAATGAGTCAGCAGTAACATATCTTTCGAAGTGGACATACTTATTTAAAGTGCATCTTCTTAGAGCCACAGGATGACAGACATGAGTCACATTTGGAAGAGACAGAAGTTTCACAAGTACATCTTGAATAATTCCACAGCATATGGAGGAAGACCGGCTTTTCACCAGATTTTCACTATTCTGAACAGCAGTAAAATTACCTGCAGTATATAGGATGAAAACACTAAGCAGACCAGATAAACACTTTGAACAGATAGGAAACTTGCAACACCTTGCTCTGTCATGACAAAACAGCCTATGAATTATACGTACAAAATAAATCTCTGAATCTGACAAAATCTGAACAAATGCATCAGGATAACTATAGAGATTGTTTAGACCCAAACTCCTACCCTGCAAGTCAGACAGTCTTAAGATTCTAATTTTGGCCGATTACTAGCTTACACTGAGACACTATGCAGTAAGTACCATCTCAGTGAACAGACTAATTTAAACTCTGAGAATGCAGGCTACTGCATTTGTGGAGACACATGTTTCCATGCCTTTTCAGGATGGTACTAGTGGGAGCCACTCCAATAGCCTGGCAAGCCCACGCGGAATTTGGTACATAACAAACTGGCTTGCAACCGATTACATTTGAAAGCTGTCTACAGTGGGACTGGCCAACCTAACGAAGTAATGTATGGGGTTGAGAAAAGGTGAACGGCAGTATAAACTGGTCAAATGAAACTGAAATAATTTCAACAATTTTACTAGTACTGGTTCTTTTCTGGCTACAGATTCTGTAATATCTCACTACAGATACGTGCCCAGTCACGAGGGTCATATGTATTTGTTTCAAAAAAAGGATTCTGTTGACTACTGGGCAGTGGAGCTTGCTGATACATGCTGAAACATTTTAATAAAGGGTGGACAACCAAAACCTGTCACTGCTTAACAGTCAGTAACTCTACACTGCTATCATACCAAGTTTTATCATAAAAGTGCAGGAGAGTAGCATTGTGTATTTAAAATAAACAATGATGGGAAGATGCAACTTAGGAAAGGCACCTCAGATATCATACAGGACGCTGATGAGCGTTGTAGATCAGTGGAATGGCGTTCCAGAAAAGAATTGCTGGATAGACCATCACCTGCAGTACTGCTCCAGTGAGTGCTGTTCACCAAACAAGAACGTACTTCCTTCTCTGTATTCCATGGTTCTTTTTAATTAATATTTGTATTAGTTACATTGAATCACTGCTCATCTACTAAGATACTATTTGACTAAGAAATTCCTTTCTTCTTGGATACACTTTCACCACAGTTTTTTTTTTGAAGTATGAGAGTAACCACACAGTCCCTATGATGGCAATTTCCATTCATAGTTTGACAACTAAATGTTGCGATGTTATTTGAAACTCCTGCCTCTTATCTTTCAATTTTTCTTTAGGGAAAAACAGCACAGAAATATATTCTGTCATCTATTTGAAAAGACGCAAATATAGTCCACCTATGATGATTGCAATTTTTGGAATTAAGACCGTGATCCAAAACAGCAGTGTGATCTACATTTTAACCACAGCTATTACAATAAATGAAACCAAACATAGTGATTCTCTACACATTTATCTTTATTCTGATAATGTTTTGCAAGACTTCTGGCTGAGAATGCTTTACATCAGTAAGCATTGTTAAAAATATTCCCTGAAAAATATGCATTGTAAGACTATAGTCAAAGCAGAATTATAGACAGGAGATGGCATGCGTCTACATCTTCCTTTGCTTTTCATCTATGGTGCAGAAGTTGCTAGCCATCAAATGTTTTAAATATCTGAGGGTCTTCTGATGGCAGACAACCAGCACCATAAGATCAGTTAGTAGTAGCAGCTGACTGTCAATATCACAGGCAAACCCATTGCCTCTGGCATCATCAGGGACTTTGGTCGGCACGGTCATTTGAGGGAGCAATGGCAAACCAACCTTTCCCACCAGGACAGGGTGTACTAGGGACGTGGTTGAAGCACACTGACAGCACGGGAACTGCTGGCAGTCATGCTGGATTCTTCCAAGGGACCAACCCCTTCGCATCCTCCTACGGAGAGTACTGTACTTCAACCAGCAGTTTTAGCAATTTCAGTGTATCTGTCTGCACTCTAACACACGCAAAGGCACCAAAGCTTTCTCTCAAAACAGATTTTCATTAACTTGCACTACCAGGCCCTCCCCTATGCAAAAACAGAAGGAAGTTTTGCAGAAGTTCAATGAAGAATTCTCTTACTCAACAAATTTGCTGCATTTTTAGTACTCTAACTACTGGTTAATAGGGTCAAACTGAGGAAAGGAAATATCTAAGGGTAATGTTTTTGCTTAAGGTTGGAGAGAACTCCTCAGAAATATTTTTCTGGATTTCCCCTCTAATACTTGAGTTAGAACTTCATTGTTGTAGCAAAAAACTTTCAAAAGGGTTGAAGAAGTCTGGTGTTAAAATCCCATTATGTGTAGTTTGGGAACTGAACTGCCTTAGATTGCACTAAAAATCCTCCTGGCCAGACCTTTTCATGTATTCTTTCAATTTATATTTCCACCCTTCATTTCTTCAACTACAGTAGTTTCTCCAGGTAACAACAGGCCACTGTCCCTTTGAGTATCTGCCACCAATGGAGTTTTAGTGCAGAGTTAAAATGTGGTGCAATCCACCAGGAAACATGACAGAACCCAAAACTTACTCATCCCTCCAGAAGTGTCAAAACAAAAATATTCCTCATGCAGATAGATTAAAACACTCAGAAATAGCGAGATACCTCAATATTGGCAAGAACAGATATGCCTTAATCATTTTTAGAGATTTTTCTTTTGAATGGAAAATTAGCCAAATACTACAAAAAATAAAAAAATCATTTATCAGTCCTAATTGAAGACAATCATGTTTCTTCCCATCCAGCTGAACTCTAGCAGAAACTTTTTGGGCATTTGCTGTCTCGGTGACACCACTCTAAACAACAAATTTTAAAAGTTCAGAAGCTACATTTTGTGATGATCCAAGTCCTGTCCAAATCTCTCCCAAATTTCTAAAACTGGCCCTGCTAGATCACACCCAAATCATATGCTAAAGAGCATCAACCATTACTTGTTTCCTCTATGGCTGTATTGGCATAGT